>NC_081558.1:150014925-150102613 GCF_022355385.1 Mustela nigripes | reverse complement strand
GGGATCATGACCTGAGCAGAAGGCAGAGGCTTTAACCCACTGAGCCACCCAGGCGCCCCGAGGCAGGAATTCTAAGCTCAGTAATAACAAGTTAGGATTGGTTTTAAAATTAGGTTTTGTTGCTAGAACATCTTTAGCAAATGGTTACTTCTCTTTGTTCTTCCATCGAAGCTTGGTATTTCCCCCTCTTCCTCTTTGTTGAAAACTTGGGCAACAAAACAGCCTAAAACCATTCCTTTGCTCCCCTTCCTCAAACAAACAAAACTAACCCTGAATCCACAAACATGTATTTGAGACTCTGACTTGGAACTCACGGAAATGGTATTAAGCAAGGGAATTTAGTGTTTGGGTTGAAATGCCCTTTCTCCTTGGCTCATAGAATTTTGCCTACAGCTTGCAGGGCTCTGAAGGAATTCATCTGGAAAAAAAAAAAAAAAATCAAAGGCTTTTAACATTAAACAGCCTTTTCATGTTCATAAGCCATCTGTGCTATGACTTCTACCAGCAGAGTATGTTGCCACACTAGGTCTCCTTGCCCAGGAAGTAAACATGGGATGTCTTGAGTCCAAAGACAACCCCCAGCCCTACTGATTTAACGTAGGGAGGTGTTGGCAATGGGTCTCTGTTGTCCTCCAGCTCAGTTGGACATAAACGTAAGTGAGGAGTAGGACAAGCCTTCTCAGGGTTCCGTGGAGCCCACAGCATCTGGGTTCCTTTCTTTCTTAAGCAGTGGGTCTCATTTTATTGGCAACTTCCCTACAACTTGCTTGGGTCTGGGGTGCGGTGGTCATATTTATGCCAAGAGTAGTTTTCCATTGGGGAAAGTAACAGTAGCTTCGAAATTGAAATACAGATTCTCAAAAGTATATACTTAATAATTCAGACGCAGGCAGTCATATTCTCTGTCCTCTTGGAGAGTGCAGTTCAGATACAGTGTGACAAGTGCCACCTGTGTGGCAAGTTCAGGGAAGAAGGAAACTTACATGGAAGGAGGAGGAGCTGATTCCTACTGGGTAGTGGTGATGGTGGTTGGTGGGGGAATTGTTCAAAAAGACTTCAAAGAGGAAGTGATGCCTCTCCGGGTCTGCAAGGTGAAATAGGAGTTCTGGAGAGGGGTGGAGCTGGGGCCAGGTTAGGGTGTCTGGCAAAGGGAGCAGGGTGTACAAGCACCTGGAGACCAGTAGGGTTGGTCTCCAACCCTAGACCAGTAGGCGTTGTGGAGGGTGCATAAGGAAGCTGGAGAGACTGGCGGGCTGCTGGGGGCTTCCTTCCCAGCAGCATTATCTTCACTGACAGTCACAGAGCCACCACATTTTATCGAGGCTTGTGGCTACCCAGTAGCTGGCCACCCTGCCTCCCCAGCATCAGGGTGTGGTCTCCATCTATATCCCGGCCTTAAGAAGGAAATAGAGTGATGCGTATATCCTCTCAGCTGTGCCTTACCTTTCCTGCTTCCTGCCGGCTGGAATGCGGATGAGGTCATAAGCGTTCTTGGGATGGCCCTGCCCGAAGAAAGGTTCGGGGAAACTGGAGAAACCTTTCCCGTCACCGACTGCTCATGCTCGGATGGTTATGCGAAAGAAAAACAAACTCTGTCTTATTTAGGTTACTGGTCATTGGGGTTTCTGGTACTGCAGCTCTATTTATGTTCACAGTCATTCAAGAGCTAAGGTGGGGCCAGATGTTTCTTTCCTCCATCTGAATAGCACGCTTCCCCAGTGCCTGCTCGGTGGAGGTGCTGGGTGACATGCGGGGTTGTGGTGGTGACCGGGCTGGGCAGAGTGGCCACTCTTGTGGGGCAAGGGGTAGGGAGCTTGGTAAGCCAAAGCCTAATAATGATGATGATGACGATGATGATGATAAAGAAGATGATTGGAGCAGCCAACATTGAGCACGAGCTTTCTGTCTGCCGGCCCTCTTGCTGAGTACCATAGCCTGATGGCTTAACTGCATTTGTTTCCCCATTTTACAGATGAGGAATGAAGACATTAACTTGTCTCAAGTCCCATTAAGAAGTTTGTTCTCTGTTTTGAGAGCTGCTGGGAGCGGGATGGGGTCTGAAACACCTGTGGGTGTGAATAGGTAAGTATGGCCAAAGTAACAGGATGAGGTTAGCACTGGTGG
This sequence comes from Mustela nigripes, assembly GCF_022355385.1. NCBI lineage: Eukaryota > Metazoa > Chordata > Mammalia > Carnivora > Mustelidae > Mustela > Mustela nigripes. Next base: position 150,100,489 of record NC_081558.1, on the reverse strand, counting down.
TTTTTTTTTTTTGTTTTTTTTGTTTTTTTTGTTTGTTTGTTTTTAAATTCTTGCACTTTCAGGTCACTGCTGCCTCCTGTTGTTGGCTGACTCTTAGCTCTCTGATAGACCCATCCGTCTGGTCTCTACCAAGCTAGTTCTATTCTTTTCTTTTCTTTCTTTCTTTCTTTCTTTTTTTTTTTTTTTTTAAGATTTTATTTATTTGTCAGAGATACAGAAAGAAAGCCCAAGCAGGGGGAAGCAACAGGCAGAGAGAGAAGCAGGCTGATGTGGGACTCGATCCCTGGACCCAGGATCATGACCTGAGCCAAAGGCAGATGTTTACTGAGCCACCCGGGCATCCCTACAAAGCTGGTTCTAATAATATTTGCCCCCTGCTTGCCACCTCCAGCCAAACCCCAACCAGACTTATTATAGACATTTTACTTTTTAAATACCTGACTTTGAAACTTTGAGACTTACAAAATGTCACAGGAATGATACAAAGAATGTTTGGAGCCCCTTCACCTAGATCCCCCAAATGTTAACCCATCTCACATAACTGCAGTAAAAGCATAAAAAGTAGAAATGTAACATTGCTGCAATATTGTTGTATAACCTAGAGACATTATTCCCATTTTTCCAGTTGTCCATCTAACGTTCCTTTTCTGGTCCAGGATCCAATCAAGGTTAATACATTACATTTAGTTGTTATGTCTCCTTAGTTTCCTTTAATTTGTGACAGCTTGCTCCTGTCTTTGTCATTTATGACCTTGACATTTTGAAGAGTACTGGCCAGTTACTTTGTGGAATGTCCCCTAATTAGCATTTGTCCAGTTTTCATGAGGATTAAATTCACATTATGCTTTTTTGACAAGGACACCACAGGGGCAATATCATGTCCTTCTTGTGCAACATATTAGAAGGCATGAGATTGACCTGTTCCGTAAATGGTGATATTAACTTTGATAACTTGGTTAAGGTGATGCCTGACAGATTTTTTTCCAGTGCAGTTTCCCCTTTGCAGTTAGTAAGTACTTTATGGAGAGATACTCTGAGACCTATGTAAATATATTGTTTCTTACAGTATTTGTCAAGTGGTAATTCTCTATTTCCATCACTTGTTCTACGATAATTTTTGCAATAACAAAAAAGAGCTTTCCTTTCTTTCTCATCTATTTGTTTATTCAACTTGGTATGTTTGTACAAATTAACAAATTTTATTTTATTCTGTGGGCAATTATCTATTAGTATTACTATTAACCTTGTTGCTATAATTGCCCCACCTTGGTTAGTTGGTTTCCATGTCATTTTGACATATCCATCATTTTTGGAGCATGTATTGCTTTATTTTCCAGTTCTAAGTAATCTCTATGTCCAGTGTGGGACTTGAACTCACAACCCCAAGGTTAAGAATCATCTGGTCTGATGACTGAGTCAACCAGGCCCTCCTGAGCATGTCTTACTTTTTGGCATAAGATACTCTAGGCCCATCTTTTACTTTCCCTTCCCTGTCCTGGAATCAACCATTTCTCCAAGATTCTTTTTACTGAGGAATGGTATTTAGAAATTAAGATCTGGGTGCTAGATCTGGTCATAAACCAGAATAAGTGAAACATCAATACACGGGGGTTTGGTTGTGCGTTGCTATTTTTCATTCTTTCCCGCTCAGTCACTTCTTTATCATCCACTTATTTTTTCCTGTGTGCTGTCAGAACATAAGCTAGTGTTATAACAGTTACAGAGATACCAATGTATATATTTATTTTTATTTACTATGTTCCAACAAGTATTTACGGGACTCCCTATTCTAACAATTCATCTTTTTACCTGTGAGCACCCAAATTTATTGCTTCTATAGCCAAAAAGAGATGAGATTATAGGTGGTCAAAGTCTGATTATATAGTTATGCTTTGGTGTGAATAGACGCCCTCTCTTTGCTTCCTTATCAACTGGTTAACTCAAACCATTTGCTCAAGCTCCTGTTCGGTTGAGTGGAGCAAAAATCAGCGTGGCTAGCTGCTTGGCATAGTTAGATCCCAATTAACTAACTGCAGTTTTCATTTTTTAAACGGTTGTGCTGTTGTGTAGATCTGACTTCAGTTAGAAATTCAATTTCCCAGTTTGTAATGCATTTGTCAAGATGGTTGAATCCTATCGAATCTCAGTACAGCTGATACACTGCAGCACCTACTCCCCCGAAGGATATCACAGAATTACATGCATAGTCAACAGGTAATTTATGAACTCCGAGGCCAAATGTCCCCGTGCAAAAGCTCATCCATTCTGTTTTGGTGAGGGCTGTCTCTATTTCATTTGCTGGGGCTTCCTCATCGAATTCGCTCTATAGCTCAAACAAGAGTGCAGTAAGGAAACCCTTGGAACATGATTTAATCATGTTGATTTAGCCAACAGTTTCCCACATGGGTAATGCAGTTAAAGCAATCATATAAATCAAAACACTTAATTTTTCTCCAGAAAGTCAAAGGCTTCTCTACATTGTATTTGATGTATCTGGTGCCAAGCGAGAGATTTAGAAAGAAAATGCGAGATTTCAAGAGAGGAGGTAGGAGGAATTCTATGTATTCTTTTTAAAAAAATACATTTTTGTTGCTACTGTTGTCTCAGCCAGTTCCCCCGAAGATGAGCAGTTCCTGATATGATCAAACCTGGGTTGTCGTTATAAAAGTAGTCGCTGTTCAAGAGATACAGCCGAATACCGTGTTCGCCAGACTTGACAATGGCCTTGCCGTTCCATAGAGACGACACTCCCGACAGCCTTGGAAAGGCCATCCAGATATCTCTACTACTTCCTGTGCCTCAAGGGACTCTTTCAACAGAAGGGTGCTTCATGTGAGTAGTTCTTCCTCTGAAACTGTATTCTGAAAAATGAACGTCCATTCAGCTTCCCTCCTAGCCTCTCAGGACACAATATGATATCATTTTGAAGCCACTTGGGAGCATCATTTCTTCATCCAGGGCTCCTGAGGTAGAGACAGTCAACTTCTCTTTCTTCAGTGCAGAGACTCCTCTTCCTGGTGGTCCTTGCTGCTCCAGCGGAGAATCCTCATTCTAACCCCTTCACGGATGACCCCCAACAGCAGGTATCGTTGCCATCATGAGACCTGTGAGACAGAGGAAAACGTGTGACTGACCCAGATTAGCCACCTTGGCAACAGAGTATGTTACCCCCCAGTATTTATTAAAAACCTAACAAACAGCCTGGTGTTTGTCAAATGTGTTTTCAAGATCTCCCTCCTCCTTCCTCCCTCCCCCAGACCTTTTGATTCCATGTGTTGCTGCTGTTGGTAATTGCCTAGAGGTCTCAGAGGAAGTTCTATAGACTAGTTCTTGTACCCAGACAACAGCAATTATATTTTCCTACTCTCTTGGGATTCTGTGCCCTTATGATCCCCATCACTACATTGACTTCTTCAATAAGGTGGTCGTTTCCATGTTCTACCCTGGAGAGATAGGTCATCTGTTCAAGAAATGTTGCAGTGAGAAGATCTGACCTAACATGATCTGCTTGAATGGTAAAAAGAAGAGAACATAGCACAGACTCACCCCAGGGCCTTTGCACTTGCAGTGCCTTCTGCGTGGAACCTTTATTTCCTGAGATCTTTTCATAGCTGTTCCTCTTTCGTTGTTCAGGTCTCAGCTTAAATAGACTTTTCTCAGAGAGGCCTCCCTCATGGCACAGATACTCGCTTTCCTGTCTTCCAGTTTTTTTTTTTTTTTCTTTCTTCCTAGCACTTATTATCTGATATTATTCTGTTGGTTGAGTTGTTTATTGGACACCTGGGGTCTAGCATGGGAACCCCTTGAAAGCAGTGACCTTGTCTGTTTTGGTCATGAGCTTATACCCAAGGTTTAGAACAGGAATGGCAAAATCTGTCTCAGAAGAGGTCTGTGATGCCTGCTGTCAGCTTCAGCCAGAAGAACCCAGGCCACAATCCTTCTTCATTGCTGTGCTGTGGTCTTAGGTACCTCACCAAATTATAAACCCACATGCTCCCATGGCTGTCTGTCTCTTGGAATTTCATTATTATGATCGCCCTCTTTGTAGCGATTAGAAAAGATGAATTTCGGTAGCAAGTGAAGAGTCATTTGCCTCTTACTTACTTTCAAGCCTTCTTCCCTAGCTGAACATTACATAAATTGAGCGGTTGCAGTGTCCAAGCCAGCAAGCTGTCAACTGTGTGTGGAGGGCACTTCACACTGTAAGTCATTTCATAAGGAGGGGTACAGATAGGATTTTCTCTGCACTGACATTCCAGGTCTGGCTGCTGCTGCTGAGGGGCCGAGGGGAGCCTGGGCCGCCCAGCCACCTGACCATGACGGGACCCAGGCCTGCCTGCCTGCCGCCTCTCCGTTAGCTCTTCTGTCCCCATCCCAATTAATATCACTAAAGGGCAATGTTTATGCAAAACCGCATGCCGAGAGGCCTTTTGCTCCTAATTTAAACTATTAAAATGCCATTAAGAATCACACAGCACATTTCAGCACTGTTTTTCCTTCATTATTTCTTGTTGAAGAACAGCCATGTGGAAAGGAATGCATTTGGTTTCTGTGCAAAGTGGAGCTCATTTTTTCAGGACGGGTTACAGGGTCCATTGCTGGAATTTAGATCCCCAGATCCAAACCCTCCGCCCAGACATGGCATTGGCAGATACGATTTCGGTCAGCGAAAATAAGTACAATCGATACAAACATACCACAGCGTGTATTTTAAACATTTGGCCGAATGAATCATGGTGGCCGCCTGCGCTGGAGTCACCCTTCATTTCAGCCATGGAATGCGTTGGAGGCCGTGGTATTTCTATTCTGTTTGCTTGTTCCTCTTCGATAAAGCATCAGCGTTTCCCGTACCGTGGCTGATAACCCCATCAGAGGTTACATCTGCTGCTCAGACGCAAAGCTGGTTATCCAAGGACCGGTTCCTATGTCATGGGAACCTTTCCGTGAATATATAGCCTACCCGCGGGGCTTGTTATTTTTGAAATTTTTGCCCAATTTACATTTTTTTGGAGATTAAAACACACGCAGTTTGATCCCAGCTTTGACCTTTTAAATTGCTACAAGTTAATCTTTGGCTAAAAGCATGGAGAGCAGGAATAATTATATTTTGTGAAAGAAGCAGGTTATGTGCACAGAGGGTGACCGCAGTTATGGTAATGTGTCTCTTAGACAACTTTTCGTTGCTAGAAATGGTATCAACAAAGAAAAAAAGTATTTTCAGGCATTTTTATTGAAAAAGTGTACTGAGATTCTGGATGGTTGCTTTGCAAACAAGCTGCTCTTGGGTATTTTCCTTCGCCTCACTTTTCTCTGTGAGTGATGGCGTTCTTGGCAAACATTGCCCACAGGCTGCAGCAGCAGGAGGCCGGGAGGCTTCCCGGCTCACCCCCACCCCCATGTTATTCATTTGGGGAGCCCCTGTGTTGCGGGCTGAAGTGAGAGGGCCCCCAGGCAATGTCCTGCTGACCTTCGAAAGAGGAGCGGTTTCTGCCTCCTCTGCCCTGTTAACGTCCCACAGCTGGGCTGAAGTGGCTTCTCTGGGACCTTCTACGTCCAGCTGGATGGGGCAGAAATAAATAATAGTGGAGCTCGTCCAATGCCAGCATTGTGCTCAGGGCTTGGTGTCCGTGAACTTGTCCAGCCCTCGTGCCCACCCCTGAAGAATGGGCCAGCTAACTCCATCTTATTGGCAGGAGAAACTGAAGTTATTCCCCTGGTAGGTGACAGAGACGGGAGCTGGACGCAGAAGTCAGACTCCAGAGCCCATGGAAGGCTCCAAGCCATCATGACATGTGGCCTGTTGGCTAAACGCCTTAGAGGTCCACCAATCATTCCATTTGCTTGACTGAGGAAATGAATAGGAACCCTAGAACTCTTTAAACCCCCAAATCTAGGGGGATACAGTTTACAGAGGGAGCCTGATGACGTTTTCTCTGTGGGGACAAGAACCACCAAGGCTTCATATAATGAAATCTCATGAGTTGCGACTATGAGGTAAATCAATGGCTTTTTAATCCGCATCAACATGGCATCCTCCAAAGTCAAACTCTGAACCAGATCGGCTTCTTTCAATGCTGCTGCCAACACCCACAAAATGTTCTCTCTTCCTGCTTCTCCGTGGCCTCCACCTCTTAGGCTGCACAATGAAGCTTCTCTTAGAAATGGAAGAAAAGCACAGGATTCTGTGTCAGCCAGTGGAGGTTGGATGCTGGGCTGCCATGACTGCAAGGAATTGGCCTCAGACGGTTTACTCAAACTCTTGAGTCTTCCTCCTCTGTGAAATGTAGGAGACAATTACAACCTCATTATCATCTCCAGTGATGCACCAGACTTTATCTTTTGAGGGTGGGTTTGGTCTCTGGAATAAAGCTAAACAACCTGGGCAGAAAGGAGCTGTGATTAAGGTGGCCTGTCCCTGTGGGAGAAGCTGGGCAGAGATGTGATGGCTCAATCAATGTAGGACCTTCTCTCACTGGCATGGAAAAGTTTGGGTTGTTAGACTCTCTTACAGATTGGATGATGCCTTACAGCTCTTCATTTCGTTTGAGACCATCGTTGAATGTTTACTGCTTCATAAATTTTCTTTGTGAAGACCTCAGGCCTGGGTAGGTGCCTACTTCTTTCACAAAATGGTGAAACCTGGTGAGTGGGAATACTGGTCCTCCACTTATTCCTTATGACACAAACTGAGACCATTAATTGAAACCCGTGAAGCTGCTTTTTCCCAACTCCAAAACGGGATGACGTTGCCTTCATTACAGGATTGTTGAAAGGATTCGAAAATCATTTGCATTTCTCCTGCTGGCATGCAGTAGGTACTCAATAAATTCTATGTGCCATCACTGAAATTCCTTGAGCAGAAAACGAAAACCATGTTCACAGCTGGCTTTAAAGTATATATTATTTCCAACAAACCTAGGACTCTCCCAAGCAGTTAAAGACCTTAAGACTGTTTTAAATACATTTACCAGTGTCTATTTTTGTGGCCAATTAGTGAAGTATTAATGGAGATCTGGGGTCACTTCAAGCTGTGGGTAAACGGCGTCTGAGAAGAGAGAAAAAGATAACTGCAGAGCTGAGTGAGATCCCGGGACTAATGTGCTGGCAGTGGTGGACAGGGCCTGCCACAGCCCACTGTGTTCTGGAAGCTTCTATGATGTGGGGGCAGAACATGGTGGTGGCCAGCATCATGGCTCTGCAGCCGCTGTCAGACTTTGAATCTCAGCTCCGCTATTTACTGGGCAACGTTAACCTCTCGGAGCTTCACTTTCCTCATCTGAATGAGGGGATGACAGCATTTACCACATAGGGTTGCTACAAAGTATAAATGAATTAATATATGTAAAGCATTTAAAATCATGACTAGGCAGACTCAATGCATACTTACTTCCACATGATTGGGCTGACATTTACTGAGTGTGTCCTCTATGCTGGGCAATGCTCTAGGCGCAGGGGAGGGAACTGGCAGAAGGCTTGCCCTCACAAGCTCTCAGACATGTGAGCCATTTAGGTACACTGTGAGGGAAAAAAAGGAGAGCCAGGAAACACCTGAGGTGTTAGAGAGGGTGGCCAGGGACCATGACATTTGATACGACGGATGATGGATGCCTGGTGAGTTTAGAGCCGATCGCAAGAGTTGGAGGTAGAGAAAGACTAGCTTTTAGGAGGGTTTCAGACCTGTGCCATGGTCCTGTGATCAGGACCTTCTTGAGATATTGTGTTGTTCCACATGTCGGCAAGGGCATCTACACAGAGTGGAGCACCTTCAGAAAGGAATTCCCTGGAAGACATGACAGTGCAACGTGGCAGCCCATGCCTTCTCTGTCAGATGGCTCCTTGTTTTCTGAAGGTGTGGACCAAGGAGGTGATGCCCAGGGAGGGACCACGGCTGAGAGACTTTTTGATTCAGTTCCAGCGAGAGCAGCCATCGACCCCAAAGTCACCCCTGAGAAACTGAGGGCCTTTCTGTGGAGAGCCCCGGCCATGGGAGCTGGGTCTAGGAGCTATTAGGCACTCGGACTGGGTGCTACAGCAGCTTCTGTCTCAGCTCTTACCACTCACCGTCCTCACTCTCTTCCTCTCTTCCCTTCACCTCGGCCTGGAAATGCCCAGGGGCCGGCAGCGGGAGCAGGTGGGGAGGCAGGAAATCTGACAGCATGACTTTGAGTTCCGTGTGATCCGCGCCCCCTCACTTAACAGTGGCAGTTGCAAAGGGAGACATTCATGAAGCGGCTTCGGTGCTTTTCATGGAATTGGAAACTGGGTAATCATGAACACATAATCACAAATGGAAGATTCTGTTCGACTGGGGAGAAAGCGAAATGAAACGCATGCGTCACACCAGGTAATTCCAGCTCTGCTTAGACCCACTTTAGAGGTGTCAAAAACTGAGCTATTAAGGTGAATCCATATGCAAACTTATCAGCATTATACATTTTTACATTACCATAAAATGCCAGTTTTTTTTTTTTTTTTTTAAGATTTAATTTATGACAGAGAGAGAGAGCGAATCAGGGAGCACAAGCAGGGGGAGCTGGAGAGGGAGAAGCAGGTCCCCCAGTGTGGGGCTCGGTTCCAGGACACCGGGATCATGACTTCACACAACCATTGGAACTCAGTGGATTACAGCACTTGCACTAAATGACAGAAACAGAGCCCAGTTGTTCTGGTGGCCTTGCTGGTGGTCTGTCCAACGTGTATTTGCCCTTTTAATAGGATGGTAAGTGTGTTAGGGGTGGGCAATATGTCTGGCAAAAAATTCACACTTCTCTGACTCCCTTGCAGCTAAAAGTGGCTATGTGACACACTCTGGTCACTAAGCTGTAAGCAAATGCTGCTAAGCAATTTTGGGGAAAGCATTTGCTTTCTCAATACAAACTCTTCCCCTTTTTTTCTTTCTCTTCTTCCTGCCTGGAAGTAGATGGGATGACCGAGGTGCTGCGGCTATTTTGGAACCATGAGGCAACAAACATGAGGATGGAAGCCTAAAATAGAAGGCTTGTGGGTCACAAAGTAGAGCGGAGCCTGGGATCCCGGTGCCAATGTTGAGCTTCTAAGCTCTTGCCCAACTGCTGACCCCTGGACTCCTTTTCACAGAAGACCAATAGATCCTTATCTATTTAAGTCTTCAGTACTCAGGTTTTCTGTTATTTGAAGCTGCTCACATTTCTAACTGATACAAGTAACTTCCATAACAAGGGCTAGCTAACATAAATACATTTCCTCCTTTCGAAATAGGCACTCGGGTTTATGTGAAAACAGAGGTCAATTTGAGTGGATCATGTAAACAAGAGATAGTCTAGTTCTCTGCAGGAGAATTGGCCTTCCTAGCCCTTGCTTTGTCTTAAATTATGGCCCCTGGCCTCCTATGTCTTTTGTTCCTCAAAAATAATTTAAATGGAAGCGAGCCCTTGTGAGGACACTGACTAACTTGCCACCAGGTTTCCAGATCTGGCTAAGCTTCGTTCTGCTCCTGTTTAGTCCGATTTCTTGTCCCGTCTCTTCTTGGTCACATGCTCCAACTTCTTGGCTGTGTTTACTACATAAATACTGCTCTCCCCGAGTTAGGGTTTCAGAGGCAGTTCTTGCCCCTTCATTTAGACCAGGAGTGACTTGACCAAAAGCCAAGAGAATGTCCATAGAGAGACAGAGACTGGCCATAGTCCTATTCTCTTTTCTTGGCCTATTAGAAAAATACTCAATGAGATTCCTAGTTAATGGCATCTTCTTGCCCCTTTATTTTGGCTGCTGGTCTACTGGTTGAGCAAGAAGAATGTGGTTTTAGGCAATGGGCTGCTGGGGTGCGGTTACAGTTTGGAGGCTGGTATTCCCCTGCTCACTCCTCTGTGTGGCCTGGTAAAAGCAAGAGAGTGCTGGAAACAGCCTGTGTGTGCTCCTTCAGCCATCAGCACACGGGCACTTGGGTGTGTGCTGAGGGGCGGTCAAACCTCCTGACCCCTCTTCGCTTGGGGCTGCTTCTGCCCAGGGACTTCCCTGAGAGAAAGTTCCCTTTGTCAACGTGCCGTGTGGAGAGCCTGTGGTGAAAAGTAGAGGCCAAGATGGCATTTATGAACTGTTCTTACGTGTGGGAAGTAATCACCCTCCGAATCCTTCCTTCTCCAATAAACACGTAATTGCGTCCTAAATCAAGAAGTGTGGCTACCACACATCTGCAAATGCCAAAAGTGGTTAAAAAAAAGATTAAAATGAAATGGGCCTCTCCAAAGACGCTCTTGGTCCTGTGTGCTCTGGGAGCTCCTGCCTGCCGCGGGCACGCTCCTCAGCTAAACTCCTTGTTGAGCAAAGGAGAGTTCTCTCCCTGTCTCCAGTTCCATTTCCCTCACCCCTTCGTCCTTGTGTTATTTATGGGACAAGGCTGAGGAGTGAGTTGCTGAGGCACTTTTCAGCATATGCTTCATAAGTTTTATGAACCTCAATTGAATTTGCTTTTTTGTCTCCCTGTCTTGGCTGAATGACTTCTGTCTGGAATATAACCTGGCAGCCTGCTGAAGGCAATGAAGACGGCCCTCCCAGCTCTCCCAGCCGGCCAGCCTAGACCCTTTCCAATCATTTGCTTCATTTCCCGATATGATGGGGCATTTGAAACGGGGCACATAGCTTCAGCTGAGACCCGTGGGACAGGACATCAGTCACATCCTCTGCTCTGTAGCTCAAAAAAACCCGTGTCTCGTGGATGCCACTACGGATGCCCTCTTCAGAAGTGAGGCTCCCTTTTCTCCATGGAGCCTTCTTCCTTCATGTGGTCGGTGAAGTGCTACGCTAACTTGAAGCACTCAGAAATCTGAAGCCAAAGAATTGGCTAGACCAAGGCGAATGAATGGGCAGGTGGGGCTTCGGATGTGTAATGAGACAAAATTTTCAGTCAACCCAAGAGTGGCTGACATTTGCCACTGTCGACCTTCTCAGCACGAGACCATTCTTGTTGGAGACACATCTCTCCTTTGCGGGTTCTTGGAGAGAGGCAGGACCCAGATGTCCACCACAAAACCAAGGATGGCAACAAATACTTTTCATTCTTTACTCCTTGTTTGCTTGGCAAATAAGACCCTTGCATCCAATCATGGAATTTTCAGGGAGAGATGCCGGCTGCACAGTTCTTTGGAGATGTGCTGTGACAGGATGAGTTGGGAGGGAGTGGATGGCCTGATGACACTCTGCCTGGATCGGGGCTTGTCTGTGTTCATGGGATGCCCGGCTTCCCCTTTTCTATTTTCTAAGACTAGACTCTCAGTCTTCTCCTATCTTTGCAACGTCCCTTTGGTATAAGCCAACCAGCACACAAAGAAAACATGAGCCCCTCTATCCACCGCACAAACCACTAGAGAAAAATCAGGAGACCCTGGCTTGGCACTGCATTCTGGTTCATCACTTTTACCTGAGATGGACAAGAGTTCGTTTGTTATCCAAGGGGAATGTCACTGCTCTGCCCCTATCGTGATCTGAATCAAGACCAAACTTGTTTACTTTATCTCATCTTAGGGAGAAGTTTGGAGGAAGTGACTGGTGACTGATATTTTTAGCACACGGGTCACACATGGCTGCTGCTTCGCATAAAAGGTTTAAACAATGCAGGAAGGCTCAGAGGGAAACACCGCAGCCTTCTGGGCCGGTGGCCCCATCCCTCTTGCCTCCTGTCCCACATGAAAGGCACGAGGAATGCTGCTTTGCATTTGTTCAGTTCATATACTTTATTTATTTTTTTAAAAAAGATTTTATTTATTTATTTGACAGAGAGAAATCACAAGTAGATGGAGAGGCAGGCAGAGAGAGAGAGAGGGAAGCAGGCTCCCTGCTGAGCAGAGAGCCCGATGCGGGACTCGATCCCAGGACCCCGAGATCACTGACCCGAGCCGAAGGCAGCGGCTTAACCCACTGAGCCACCCAGGCGCCCCAGTTCATATACTTTAAAACACATAATTGGGACATACTATGACTTTTGCTTGGTGACTTGTTTTTTCAAGTAACAATCTGTCCGGGATATCTTTCCATAAAGTCTCCATATATTCTCTTAACGAGCATGCAGTATTCTGTATCATACTTTAACCTTTCCCAGTTAGGAGTTTCTAATTTTTCACTAGCAGAAAAAAAAAAAAAGTTCTCCCATGAATAGCCTTGTGTATTTATCTTTGTGTTCCTAGGTAAATATCTTTTTGAGAATAGATGTTTCTGGAATTGAGTTTGTTCTCATATGGAATTTCTGGGTCAAACATTATATATATATATATATATATATATATATATATATTTAGTTTTTGTTAGGTGCCATCCAGCAGCTTTCCAAAAAGGCTTCACCAGTTGGCAGTGCCTCTAATAGGACAGCCCAGAGCTCAATCCTCGAGGCCTGTCAGTGGTTTTCTAGGTGCTGAATTCTCTTTTCATTTAACATTGTCACAGTGGTTTTGATTTCCCGCAACAGAGCCCTGCCTGAGACACCATGCTAAGATCACATGTCTCCTCTGCGTAAAACACTTCTGTGGCCACCAAATCCAGTTTAAACTATGGCACTATATGCTTCTCTTGAGCCCCTTTTACTCGCCGACCAGTCACAGCCTCTCTTGTCTCTGGCATCAAGAATGACTCAGCCTGCCTTTCAGCTTCCCCAGAATCTGGCTCCATTCCCTCGTTCATCAGTCTGGTTTTGGTGTTTTCTTACATTCATCCTGGGCTCCGAATGGGTGTATCTCCCCTTGGGCTGCTCTAATCTGTGTGTGTGTGGGGGGGGGCATACCTGGTGCCCCTGCCCCCCAGAAGTACTCCGGTCTTCAAGCTTTTGTTTTTTTCCCCTCTGGGCTCCATTGTCCCTCCCATCCTTCCTTTATCTGCGCCCACCACTCAGGACGGTCTTCTTGGAGACCAGGGGGACGCTAGCTCCAGTGGCTCCCATCTTTGCTTTTGCGTGGGTTGTGTTCTGGAACGTATTCCCTTCCACCTCCCCACCTTTGAACTCAGCATTAGATTTTATCAGAATGGAAAGCTCTTCTTCGGTCATTGTTTCATACATGCGTATCTTTTGCTCAATCTAGATGATAAGGGTTTCATGTAAAAGCTACCCCATGTTGCTTTCCTTTTGTATTCCAAAGAGTTTAAAGCAAGAGAGAAGAAAAGGAAGGATTTTTATTGAATGCCAATCATGGATAAAATGCTTTCTTAGCATGGCCTCATTGAATTTCTACAATAACCCTGGAAAGATATTTTTACCTTTTCGAGAGAAGAAACAACTTTCCCCTGGCAAATTTCCCCAACTCAAATTTAGTTCTGCCTCACCACATGCCACAGTGATTCCTAAAGATGTTGCCTGACCAATTGCCCTTTAGACTTTAATACTCCTGGGCAGGAACAGTGGTGAACTCCTACCATGAATAACTAACTCATGAAAAATGAAGACGTGCCTTCTTTGTCTGGAAGGATGCTGTTTTCAGGACTCTCAAGATATTTGGTCTGTGTGCTTTGATTTTCTTAAAGATTATTTAAAAAAAACTTTTTTAAAAATAAAACTTCTTATTTTGAGATAATTCTAGGCTTATAGGGGAGTTGCCAGAACACTACAGGGAGTTCCCTAGCATACCCTTTACCAAGCTCTCCCTAATGTTTAAAATCTTATATAAATATAGTATAATTATGAAAACTAACACATTAACCCTGGCACAATGCTAGTAACTAAACTACAGATGGCGGTAGCATTTTCCCGGTCTCCAGATTGATGTCTTTTGTTCCAGAATCCAACTGGGGAAATCACATTGCCCTGAAGGATCGGGTGTGTCTCTTGGCCTCCCCTCCTCCCCATCTAGGACAGCTCCTCAGTCTTTTCTTGTTTTTCATGACTTTGATAGTTTTGAAGAATACTGATCAGGCATTTTGTAGAAAGCCCTACCATTTGGGTTTGTCTGACATTTTCTCAGGATCATATAAATTATGGATCTGGGGGAAGAGTACCACAGAGGAGATGTGCCTGCCCTTCTCAGTGGGTCACATCAGGGGGTACAGGCCATCATAATGACATCACCAGCAATGTTAGCCCTGACCAATTGGCTGAGGTGTTTTCTCTGCTGTAAAACAATCGTGTTTTACCTTTGAAGTTAATAAATATTTATTTCAGGGGGAAATGGTTTGAGATTATGGAGATATCTTGTTTCTTCTTAAATTTTCACTCACTAATTTCAGTGTCTCTCAGTGGATTATGCCTTCAGTAGGTACTACTGTGGTGTTCTAATAGTGATTTTCTATTTTTCTCATTCTATTTACATTTATTAATTGGAATTCTTCTGTAAGGAAGTGTTGTACTTTCTCTCCCATGTAGGTGTGTATGTATGTATGTATGTATTCACTCAATCATTTACTTACCCACTATGGACTTGGGGATATTTATTTTGTTTTTTGGGTTATAACCCAACAGTACTATTATTTATTTTATTGCCCAGATTGCTCCAGCTTCAGTCATTGGAAGCTCTTTGAGGTTGAATCCTGTGTCTTTTAACATGCCTTCCTGTCGTCTTTTTTGTAATCACCTGGTTGTGTTTTATCACCATAAGACAGTCCCAGTTCATCTTGGATTTTTCCTGCTCCAGTCCTGGTTTCTTTCACTGGGGCGTGGTTTTAGAAACCAACATCAGGGCACTAGGTGTACTCATTGCTACTGGGCTCTTACTACTTCTGGGCTCTCTCAGGAGACAGACTGAGTTAGAACACACATGTGTGTATCCTAACCTATGCAAACATGGATTCTAACTACCTATCTACCTATCTACCTATGTATCTATCTATCATCTATTTACCTATCATTTATCATCAGTCATCATCTTCCTATCACCTAAAGTAACTACAAGACTTGATACCAAAGCCAAAGACACTACAAGACCCGAGCGGTGGGACAGTGAGGAGTTATTGTTTAACAGGTAAGAGTGTCCCATTGGGACCATGACAAAGTTGTGAAGGTGGATAGAGGCGATGGTTACCCCACAATGTGAGTGTACTTAATGGCACTGACTTATATGTCTAAAAAGCATTAAAATAGTAAAATTTTCCATTATGCATATTTGACCATAACAAAAAACATAGCCATAAGTTCACACTGCTCCGTCCCACTCCCATCAAGCACTACAGTGTTTATTCCAGCTTCCTCTTGCCTTGTCACTTCTTTCTCTAGAAGAAGGAAACTTGGTTCCCGTTATCGGCAATGCGTTTTCTTATATGTTCCACACTGGCATACATAGAAAGTAAGTTCAGAATTGTTAACCCAATAGCCCTGTGAGAAACAAGTGTACCAACCAGAGTACGGTGTTTATGTACTTTCTTTTTGTCTTTAGGCTCAGAGTACTGAGTCAGGATACTGTTTTCCAATTTTACTTAGCTCAGTTCCTTTCCTCCTCACCGTCTTCAGTGTGGTCATGTCATTCATTTGTAATAGGCTTGGATTCATTTGTCACAAGTGTCTGCTTGACGGCCAATGAGATAATGCGTGTGGAGGCCTAATGCACTTCCTGGCATGAAACAGGGTCTTAAGAAATATGAGCTGAACCCGAATTTGTGGCAGTGATTAGTGTTGTCCATCAACCTCATTACTCCAGCTCTATAGAATGTCAAAAGAGCTTTGATCAGGTTTCGAGGACCATTCTTGTCTGTGACTCAGAACTAGGGTAACCAGCCCACAGAAATCAAGTCAGAAGAGCCGCTCTCATTAACATTGCACTATTGACAGCTGAGATACTTCTCCCAGGACAATAAATCTGTAGGTTTAAATGATGAGTAACAGTCAAAGGTGTGAATCATGCAAGGGACAGAGAAGATTTCGGGAGCGTAAAACTCTACAGAAACCCAGCAAGATGTCTCCTTCACCTCTCCATCACTTTTCCATAGCAGTCCCTCACCTCTTGATCTCAGCAGTGGGTTCTGATGCTGAAAGTCCCATGTTGAGATGCCTCACCTTGGTCAAATTCAGGTAGGATTTTACAGGGGTAGCAAGACACCAGCCCTACCTAACTTGGGCAGAATAGGAATGTGTGGGAGGATTTGTGGTGGATAACAGAATTGAAGAGAAAGCTGCCAGACCCTGTTTCTGAACCACAGGGACTTATAAGCTCGAGGAAGCTTGGTGGCAGGAACCAATTGCCACAGTGTCCAGGCCATGCCTGAATGAGTCAATTGCAGAAAACTCTCTGCATCTTTCCACTCAAGACTCCATTTCTGGGAGGGTTCCATTGGTCTAGTCTGGGTCACATGCCCACTCCTGGGTTGAGGGAAGGCAGAGAACCTTGAATAGAGAGCCAGCAATGGGGAGAGGGGGGTAGATGGCAAGCAGCAGATGTCTACTACTTTCTGTGATGTACGCATCTTCCATCCATCTGTTGTGAGCTCTGAGTTAATTGATATTAAAAAAAAAAAAAACCCAAAGCAATAGACAACCTTTCCCCACATTCCCTACGTGTATTCACTTTATATCCTAGATAGTTGTATCTTCATTGCCAGGACAGGTGTGAATGGACTGTGGTATGTGGTTGGCTCTGCTGTTGTCTGAGAGGTGCTGTAGGCCATCCTTCAGGGCATCGTGAAGTCCATGGTCAGGGAGGGTCCCTGGGACATCTATCCAGTTTTTCTCGAGACAGCCCTTTATTGTGGAGGTTAACGACACTTCAGGTCAGCCTGTTTTCACCCTCAAGAACTGGCTAAAAAGTCAAAGAATTGACTAATCTCCAATGAAAAGGGGGGAATGTTAGGTCCGATTTAATGTTAAAACCTGTTTAACTATTAGGGTCTGCTTAGCCAGAGCAACTCCATATTGCCTAGGTAGCCATATTGTTGTTTACATCCACGGACTTCATTCCGGGAATAAACGCCCCAGTAGTTCCTGGTATGGTTCGGGTATCGATTCTGGGAGTGAACACCTTAACAATAGAAGCCAGGTATCTTGCATCTGCGGTTATGCCCTATAAAACCAGCCTGTGAGATCAGGAGGGGGTCGCTCTCTTTGGAGGTGGCCCTGGCTAGTCAGTCTGACTTCTAATGCTTGGCATAGAATAAAGCTCTACATAACTTTCACTTTGTCTCAGTCTCGTTCCTTTGATACGGACCCCAACAGGTTGAAGCCCTTGGGGTTTCCCTGATTTCACATTTTATGCAACCTTCAAATAATATCTATGTAGAAGTTAGGGTTGGGTATGGAAATCAATTTACTATAACACCAAGTTTACAGGCATAGAAGTTTGGAATTTGAAAGAATATAATTCAAATTCTGATGTGGCCACTTACCATCTGTGTATTCTTTGGTGTTATTTTGCTTCCTTAGGGCTCAGTTTCCATATCTGTAAAACAGAGGAAGGGTCTAGTTGGTAAAGGCACAAGCCATGGGATGAGACACTTGGATTGATTCCCCAACCCACACTCAATAGCCATATGACCACGGGAACATTCTTTAGTGTCTTTCAATCTTTCCTTATCTGTTAAATGGAATAATGGTAGTGCTTCCCTCTAAGTCTTGATCTGAGAACTAAATAAGGTAATTTATATAGGTCACCAATGTTATTATTAGCCCTGAATTTTCTTTGAGGATAAAAATCCTGTGTGTGAGGTGTGTGGCATAGGGTCTTTCCTCTTATAGCCAACCTTTCATAAGGGTGACCGTTGATACCATGTGGCTTAATGGCTGTTTGTGAATTATGTGTGATTCCTTTTATTTGTGCAGGTAATTGAGTTTCTGTGTCTGTCCATATATTTTCAGCAAATTGCCTTATAACTGGTGAGAGACTTGCTGCTGTGTTTTTTTTTTTTTTTTTTTTTTTAATCTTCAGAGAATTCTCAAAGATTGCAAAGACCCAAGGAGGCTTTTGGAAAACTGTTTAATAAACGGATTGGACTCAAGAGTCTAACTTCCTCTTGAGTTACTGAAGTGATGAGACTCCCCCTTAACTGCGAGTTTCTATTTGGAGAGCTCTAAAGGTAGAGCTGAAAATATATTCTAAATGTAGTCTCATTTAGATGAAGAAAACAACAGGCAGTCTTTTTTTTTTTTTAATTTTTTATATTTTTTTAAAGCTGACTTCTTTGTCCCCCGTTTCCCAGAGAGTTGCTGAATTCTCCACTTAACTTTGTGGAGACCAGAATGTTCGGCTGTGTCCCCAGATTACAGATCCATGAAAGTCACTTCAGAGCCGGATTCCTTCCTGGCTTCGGCATCAGGAGCATTTTTCTTTCTATGACCTAGATTTCCTACCTTCATCACGAGTTCTAACATCCTGCTTTCTCATTCCTTTTGGATTCCTGGACACTGCCATTCTGATCTCCTGACTTATCACCTCCTGCTTCTGTCGAGGCTGCCTGATCTCTTCCCTGGTGACCTCAGTGTTTGTCCCTGCCAGCCTGTGATTTCATGCTCACAATGTTCTTGAGAGAATAGAAACCTCTCCATCTGCTCCTCTAAGGGACAGGCTGTTTTGAAAAATTAATTTAACTTCTCACTGACCATATCACCCCTCGGCAGGCCCTGGGCACGTGGCTTCTCTGACCCCCCAGGCACCCCTGCCCTGGGAAGATGCCGATTCTTAGTTGCGTTTCTTGGTGCCCTTTGAGTTTCCAGCATGGAGCTCTGGGGCCTGCAGCTCAGCTTAAGAACCTGGCATTTTCTGGTGAAGTGGGCCTTTTTAGTCCTTCAGGACGATTGACTCCCTGTCTGACAGTGCCTGTGATTCAGTCTTCAATCCCTTTTGAGGTTCTTGTGTGTCTGGTAGAGTATACATGCTTCAAATTGATGACAAAGCTATGTTTTTTCTGGGTGTTTCACTATTTTTTTTTTTAAAAAAAGATTTTATTTATTTATTTGACAGACAGAGATCACAAGTAGGCAGAGAGGCAGGCGGAGGGAGAGGGGGAAGCAGGCTCCCCGCTGAGCAGAGAGCCCGATTCAGGGCTTCATCCCAGGACCCCAGGATCATGACCTGAGCCTGGGCAGAGGTTTAACCCACTGAGCCACCCTGGTGCCCCTGGGTGTTTCACTACTTTTGAAGGGGGGGGCATCACACTATTACTTTCAAACTCTCCTTTTATTTAATTGTCAATTGCCCATTTCCTTAACTTCCAAGTTTTATATAGGTGGACTCTCCTGCCAAAAGAGCCAATTTTGCAAAAAAACAAAACAAAGCAAAACAAAGCTCAACATGAGTCTTCTATTCTGAATCTCTCCAAATTGTAAGCAGTGGATGGGCTTTAGGAAGGAAAAGTGTTGTGGGGAAAAGTCCTTGTATTCATCAAAATGTTCATAACTTTAGTTTTGCTTATGAATTGTTTGAGGCATTTAGAAGACTTCTTGAAATTAATTCCTTTTAGTTCCAAAGCCCACCCACTATTTTTTAAAAAGATTTATTCATTTATTTGAGAGAGAGAGAATGAGAGAGAGAGAGAGAGAGAGAGCATGAGAGGAGAGAGGTCAGTGGGAGAAGCAGACTCCTTGCAGAGCAGGAAGCCTGAGGCAGGACTTGATCCCAGGACTCTAGGATCATGACCTGAGCCGGAGGCAGTCGCTTAACCAACTGAGCCACTCAGGTGCCCATTCTTTTACTAATCTGTAGCATCATCAGCTGCTTAACCGAACAACCAGAGGCATCCATCAATGGGACAATCTGGGAGCAGTCCAATGAGTAGTGTGACCTGCTCCCTCTTCTGGACCTCTGCATGTGAGGGCAATGACGTTGTTTGTGTCTGGGTGACCTGAGGTGGGACCTGGTGACATCATACAGAAGTCGACATGCCTTGAACAAGGTAGGAGGGGCACAGGGCTCCACTGTTCAAATGAAGGCATTTTTCCACCCTGAGAAGGTATTTGTTGAGCACTTACTGTGTACTCAGCATCATGGTTGGTGTTCCAGAGGCATAATCAAATTTAAGACTTGGCTTCTGCTCACTTCAAAACAACCTTGTTGGAAAGAAAGGAAGGGGTTTTGGAAATTGATGTAGGTACCAGGTAGAAAATGGTGCACATCAGCATAACAGCCATATGACTAGAACTAAGTCCATGTGTTAATTACAATTGGAGGATAGAAAAGTGAGAGAGAAGATCAACATTGTTGGGAGGTCTTCCTGGGGAAGTGGCTTTGAGGGGGTCTTTGAAGGAAGGAGGCTGCATTGTTGGTATCTAAATGTGTTGCCTTTACAGAGACCTGGGCGTGAATCACATGCTTCATTTCAGAGGTTGTGTGACCTTGGGGAAGTTCGCTCATGTTTCTGAGCTTCAGTTTCTTCATCTGTAAAACATAGAAAACACATCACAGGGTTATGAAGATTATATATGATCACACGGTAAAGGCCCGAGGTGCCACGTTGCTTCAATGGGAGATAAGGAAGACTTTTCCACAGATGCTGCTGAGACAACTGGATATCCATATGGGGAGAAGAGGAGCTTCTGCCCCTACATCACTCCACACACAGAAGTTCATCTGAGATGGTTTATAAATGCAACATATAAAACCAGAGCCATCAATCTAGAAGAATGTAGAGGAGAATGTCTTAGTCAACCTGAGCCAGGCAAAGACTTCTATGTCAGGATGTGGAGAGCACTAACCATAAAAGATAAAATTGATGAGTTAGACTATATCAAAATAAATAATGTCCGCTCATTGAAAAATGCTGTTAAGAAAGTAAAAAGGTGAGACGTCTGGGTGGCTCGGTTGGTTAAGCGTCTCCTTTGGCTTGGGTCGTGGTCCTGGCGTCCTGGAGTGGAGTCCTGCATCGGGCTCCTTGCTCAGTGGGGAGCCTGCTCCTCCCTTTGTCTCTGCCTGCCACTCTGTCTGCCTGTGCTCACTCTCTCTCTCTCTGACAAATAAATAAATAAAATCTTAAAAAAAAAAAAAAGAAAAGAAAAAGGCAAAACACAGACTGGGAGAAAATATTTATAATACATATACTCTAACAACAGACTTATATCTGGAAAATACCAAAAACTGTTACAACTGAACAATAAGAAGACAACCTAATAATAACATACTCAAAAGATTTGAACAGAAAGCTCAAAAAAAAAGAAGATATATAGATGGACAATAAATACATGGAAAGATAATCCATACATTTATTCATTTGGAAAAAGCAATTTAAAATCAGAATAAGATACTGCTAGATGTCCATTAAAATGACTAGAATTAAAACCACTGATAATACCAAGTTGTAGAAGAACCGGAACATTCCCACTCTGCTGGGAGGAGTTTAAGAAGCACACCACCGTGGAGAACTGTTTGTCAGTTTCTTACAAAGTTACACATACATCTATGCTATGACTCAGCACTTAAATTTATAGATATTTATCCAGAGATGTGGAAATTTATGTCCGCAAAAAGACTTATGGAAGAACGTTCAGAGCAGTCTCATTCATAATAGCCAGAAATAAGAAAACTCTATGTTCATCAACATGAAAAGAGAAGCAAATTATGGGGTATCCGTTGTAATTGAATACTGCTTAGCACTAAGAAGGACAAATGACTGACACATAACAACATGGGTGAACCTCATTATGCCGAGTGAAAGAAATCAGACACAAAAGAGAATTTACAGCATGATTCCTTTTATACTAAATTCTAGGACAGATAAGAGGATTCCAGAGTGATAGAAATCAAACAGTTGTCTTTGTGGGAGGGAACTGAGTGGAAAGTGGGACAAAGGAACTCTGTAGAATGATGGACCTGATCTCTGTCTCCACTGGAGTGACAGTTGTGTGAGTGTGTATAATTGTCTAAGTTCCAATGTATAGCATTGTTGAATCACTATACTGTACACCTGAAACTAATATCTCATTGCATGTTAATTATACTTCAATAAGAAAATAAACATGAAACATCCTCATTGAACTATTTAAGATCTGTGCATTTTACTGTTTGTAAATTATTTTTAAATACAAAAGGATGTCATGGTAAAGTACGCAGTGTGTCTTGACTTCTCAGCAATGGTGGCCATGGGTATTATAGGCATGGACAATGGTATCAGGAGTTTTAGTTTTGATCTCCTGCCCAATAAGCCGGAGGCTTGGTCAGTCATTGCCTTTGTCAGTAGGGTCCTGTGGGACTCACATAAGACTCTTGGCCGGTGCTGGGATGTTCTTATTGTTACCCACAGAGATGCACCTGAATTCTGTAGGCACATGTACACTGTTGCTCTCTCCTCACGGCTCGTTCTAGCTCTCTCTCTCACACACAATCATGAGCTGGCTTCCTTCCTTCCTTCCTTTCTACCTTCCTTTCTTCCTTCCTTCCTATCATTTATCATCTTTATTCCACCTCATTCCAAAGCCGATTGAATGTCGGTCAGTGGATAAAATTGTGTAGGAAGTACACATAAAAACAAAGCCACAAAGAAATAGACACCATTTGGTCCTGAACCCTTGCCAGGGGCAGGCTACACATTTGGCTCAGAGCTTCTGGTCATAGCAACGAAAAGAGAAAGGTGATTAGTTACTGAACAGCCCGCAGAACAGATTAACTTTATCGCAAAGCAGTGTCTTAGGCTGGGACCTGTTATTCAGAGCCCCAGGTTCCCAGTGTATTTGCCTGAGTGGCGGATTAGTGGTGAGGAGTGAAGGAACCAGAGATTTTTTTCACTCTTGGCTGGTTTTCCTGGCAGGGGGACGCTGAGAGTTTCCTTTTGGAAGTGAGAGGCGCTGGGCTACTCCCTGCCGTGGAAACGGCATTATTTGTATTCCGAGTCTCTGTGGTCATCCTCTGTGTGCTCAACCTGTCCCCACCACATGGTTTATCTTCATACTGCTTTCCTGTGATTTCAGTTTTGAGGCTGACACTGTTTCTCAAGTTAAATTCTGGCCAGACAAGCTTGTTGCTGAATGGCCCATCCCTGTGGAGGTCTCTTTCATTCATCTTGGCTGTTTCTCTTTGATTGTGGTAGACTTATGTTTTCCTTCCCCTTCTCAGAGTCCTTTTAGACTTTAAAGCCTCTTAGCATTTCAGGGGGAGTTATCAAGTGCTTTTTTTTTTTTTTCTTTTTGATGGAGAATACTCTGCCATTGACCCTTTTAAGAACGAGCTCCCCAAGTGCAAGCAGTCACTGGTCTTGTAACGTATTACAGATCAGTCTTCCTCTTGTCTTAAAGAGTTACTTCCACTCTGAATCTGCCATTTGGTAGCGGGAAATGAGATTTTCAGACTAGTTCCTGGAACGAAATCTTGACTTCCAAGAGTGGGGAACTTGTAGCTGTCAAGCCCACCAGACTGGGTGTGGGGATCTAGATTCCAGGTTAACTTCTGGGGCTGATATTGGGCAAGTGACACAAGCTTCCTGGACTTGCTTTCCTCATAGTGCAGTGGAGGAAATAGTCTCAGAACATTGTTGTAAAGGTCAAATAAGATAGAACACTTGAAAGTGCTTTGAGAATCTGAGTGCTTTAAATTCTTAGTCTGTAAGGGAGAGGAAAAGGACACATGTTTTCACCAGGCTTGAATTTGCAGGTTGTATTCACTGTCTTGGCAGGGGGACAAAAGAATAAGGAAACATATTTCCTGTCCTGAAGAGTTTTGGATGAGTTCGAAGGATGTATGTAAAATGCAAAACATTTTTTTTTCTCTCTCTTTTAAAAATTTCGTATTTATTTATTTGTCAGAGAGAGTGCACACAAGCAGGGGTGGCGGGGGGCAGAGGAAGAAGCAGGCTGCCGGCTGAGCAAGGATTTTGATGGGATGCGGGACTCCATCCTCCTGGGATCATGAGCTGAGTCGAAGGCAGACACTTAAGGGACTGAGCCATCCAGGCATTCTGCAAAACAATTAACCTTGAAACCCCATCTGAAGTCTTTTGTTTTGGCTCAAGATTTGGGGCCAGACTTGTTTCTTTAATCTTTTTTTTTTTTTAAAGATTTTATTTATTTATTTGACTGACAGAGATCACAGGTAGGCAGAGGGGGGTGGTAAGCAGGCTCCCTGCTGAGCAGAGAGCCCAATGTGGGGCTTGATCCCAGGACCCTGAGATCATGACCTGAGCCGAAGGCAGAGGATTTAACCCACTGAGCCACCCAGGTGCCCCTGTTTCTTTAATCTTTCTTTCACTAAATAAATTCAATAAATAAATAAATTCCTCTTGACATTGATATTTAGGTATCTCTTAACCTCCCTCGAGCAATATGTTTCCAATAATGAGAATTTTGTAACTCATCATGTTTCTTTTATTGCTTTGGCTACCAGGAACCTCAAAGCTACAACTATTGCTTAGTCTAAATAACTGTGATATCCAACGTGCTTTCCTTTTGCTGCTGCTTTGCCTTAGCTGATGTCTGATTTTTCTTTTGCATTTGAATAGTCTTATTGAATGTATCTCTGTTGGACCACATTGTTGCATAATGTTTTTGGAATTACAAATAACTTGTATAAATTAGTTTGGAAGTATAAATAATGCCAACACATAACAACACACAATGAACACTGCTCTATGAGAAAAATGCACTGAGTTCTAATTCTGCAACTTTCCTCCTGTCTTAGTGGTTGAAAAGCAGGCTGTCTTGAATTCTAAAGCAGCTAAAAAACCTCAATGGTTTTGCCACCATTGAGGCAAAAAGGTGCCCGGTGGGAGGCACTGGCCACTTGAGAATTTGCTAGATTGGGAGAGGAGCAGAATGAGCTTCAGGCCCGATCTTTCTCAGCAGCTCAGAAGGGTCTGCTCAAGCAGATCTCCTGGTTTCCGTTCATATGTGTGCCTCCAGTCAGGGCTTGGCTCTCACACCAGTATTTCTCATACTTGAACACTCTTGTGAATCCCCTGGGGATCTTGTTAAAATGCAGATTCTGAGTCACTATTTGTTGGACTGGGTAGGAGAGTCTGCATTTTTAACGAGTTCTCAGGTGGTACTGATGCTTTAGTCTCTGGAACGTGCTTTGAGTGGCGAGGACTTAGAAGTCATTTAAACCTGAGCTGTGAAATGGACAAATCTGACTTGTTTATGAATCATACTTCTTAATGTCAGAATTATTTATTATATTTATAAATATATACATTATTATTATTATTTAGAAATTTTATTGTTTATCAAAATATTATATATACCATATATTCATTTATATATATTATATTTATATTTATAATATTGCTAGACCTGTCTTCTTCTAAGAATCTTCAGTCTTGGAGCCTCTGGGTGGCTCAGATGGTTAGGCATCAGCCTTCAGTTCAAGTCATGATCCCAGGGCCCTGGGATTGAGTCCCATATTGAGCTTCCTGCTCAGTGGGGAGTCTGTTTTCCCTCTTCCTCTGCCTCTCCCCCTGCTTGTATGTGTTCTCCCTCTCTCTCAAATGACTAAATAAAATCTTAAAAAAAAAAAATCCTCAATCTTCATAGTTCATAGTTTCTAGTTATTAGTTGAGCATCTTCTGTTGGAAATTTATTATTTCTTCCACCTCTTGCTGAGTTTCTCCTTTCTTCCCTCACCTCTTGACCCACATCACACTCTGAAGTCCATATCTAAAGAAAATACATTGTGAGCTGCAGTGTCCTTGGATAAGGGTCTGATCTCTCTGGTCTTAGGGGTAGAATGGCTTGTACCTTCCTACAGAGCTGGGGGTCCCACGGGACCCTGTGCCTAGTGGGTCCCTTTTAGACATTTGTAGATTGACTGATTGGCCTGTGATTCTAAATCTTTATGATAGCTGATTAGAAATGAAAAAATTGACAACAACTGGCTAACCTTTATCAGCTTCTCCCCGCTCAACAGAAGTAGGGGCTAAGGCCCATTGTAGTGGTTTCGGGAAGTACTGTGAAGAGAAGGGCCCTAATCTGCACGAGGCCAAGGGGTGAGGATGGGTATTAGGGTTGGTGCATTTGATCAGGTTTTCAGGCAGCTCCTATAATGCCAGTAGGCTTCATGTTAGGCCACAGAGATCAAAGGTATTCACAACCCTGTGGTTAGAAAACACGACAAAGTGTGCCCTGAGGTTTGTGCGTGTGAGCCGTTGACTGCCTCCTTGCCACATGCTCTCTGATTCCCCGGCACTTTCCAGTCTCGATCCCCCATCACTCTTCTCTTCACCCCAGTCAGAGAGCTGAATCAGGGCTGCAAAGTGACAGGTCGGGACTTACGTATCTGCAGAAATGGACCTCTCTCTACTGAGTTCTTCACCCTGGAGTAAGGTGATAGTTGCCCCAGTAAAGGAAGGGTTCCGCTTCTGCTACAGAACGTCAGTGGTGAGGTGTGTCAAAACAAGTGGCTTATCCATCATGTTTAAACCACCCAAGTTTGCTCATAAAATATACAAAAAAATAAACTAAAGTACATTCAGGAGTTACTGTTTAATACTTTTATTCTCACTGATTTGCATTTGATATGATTTCATGAGTAAGGGGAGAGGAAGGTTTGGCTACAATTAGTTGGTGGTAAATTGCAGATGCATCCGATGTTGAATGGTACCTTCTTCTACTGTCTTGAAAAATTTAGCTAAAGCCCCAAAGTCAATAACTGGATATAAAGTTCCTAGGGAGTTGCTGCTAGAGAGGTCCCTTTGGCACTGTTAATGATGTGCCCAAACCAGCCCAGGGATCTTCAGCCCAACAATGACCTCTGGGCTGTGTGAGGAGGACTTGAAATTCAAGGGGGGTCATCAAGGAAATGAATCACTTGCCTGGGCTTTTCCTTCCAAGTCTGGGTGGGGGTTCCTCCAGGAAACCAACACTGTATCACAGAAGCACCGATGAGGCAGAATGTAAGTCCACTTTGCTCCATGCCTCTTTAGCCTGCTCTTACACCGGAAGAGAGATGGGTGGAGATGGAGAAGGTGTGGAAGGGCAGGGGATGTACTGATCCTGCCCACCCCCAAGCTGGTCAGGGCTAAGGTTGGAAGAGAGGGTGATCAGGTTGTTTAGGGAGAGGTGGCTGAGCATTGAATTGTATGAGATTGACTTTTTAAAAAATATTTTATTTATTTGAGAGCAAGAGAGAGAGAGCACACGAGTGGGGAGAGGGGAAAGGAGAGGGAGAGAATCCTCAAGCAGGCTCTGAGCTGAGCATGGAGCCAGATGCAGGGCTTGATCCTAGGACTATGAGACCGTGATCTGAGTTGAAGGCAGATGCTTAATGACTGAGCCCCCCAGGTGCCCCATGGGGCTGGTACTATGCCTGAGACTAAACCAGGCCAGAGAGGGCCTTGATTATCAAAGTGAGGCTTGTTCTTAGAACTGGCAGTGACTGGAAGGTTATGAGATCTGTTAAGTGTGGTCAAGGGGTAGACAAGGGAGATCTGATAGGACAAGGTGAAAGCAGGGGCTAAGGAAAACAGAGCTGTTTCCCATTTGAATCCCGCTTGATTCAGGCTATTTGGAGCTGGTTTCCCACGTCAGCCTGGGTACACCCAGGGGAGTATATCCCGTCAGTGATCATCGTCTGTCCTGAGTGTTTCAGGGAAGAGAGGGTAAGGAATTTTGGGCTAGACCTTTTTTATATCTCGCCTCCAGAAATGCATAGCGGTGCTCAAGGAGTGGTCTGGGCAGTAGAAGGGGCTCCCTGCCCCAAGCTATCTCCCCTGTAGCACTATCTCATTTGGTTTCCATTTCTTTGGATTAGCAGACACTTTTTTTTTTTTTGCCTTTAAAAAGGTTTTAATGGAAATAGAAATATTTGTAGGAAGTCAGTCCCTGAATTAGTATCGATCAGTGACTTCGGTAGACGGTCTGGGGGGATCCAGTCCCCATGTCTGCTCAGAAAGCTTCCATGGCTCCCCAGGGTCTTTGTAATTAAGACTGAACAATGTAGCTTGGCACACAGGCTCTCCAGGAACCTGTCTCAGGCTTCACTTCTGGATGGGACCCCTGACTCCTCCCATCTTACCCCATAGGTCAAAATCTCTCCTGGTGTCCATGCCTCTTCTTGGACACGTTACTCACTTTCCTCCCTTTTTCCCATCACACTCTGCTTCCCATTGCTGTCTAAAAAGTCTACCCACTGGGCTGGGTTAAGATGCCACTTTCTACCTAAAGTCCTCCTCTTATCTCCCAACTGATTTCTCTCTCCCTTAGTGATTCTTAATGCAGAAACCATCCCTGCTTTGATAAGAGGACATTACATGTCAGGAATTAGAGAAAGAGAGGTACAGTTTCAGCAAAATGACACTGCGTGGTAGTTTTGTTGGGCAAACACTGGGACTTCCTTCAAGCATATGTCATCATTACCCCTCTTCCCTTTTAGATTTATTTTTAATTTTTTACAGCTCTAAGGTTTACCCTTCCCTTTCATATTGAATCTCAAGCATGCAGGTTTCCTTCCTCTGCTGACTCAAAGTAATTCTTGGAGGGGTTCTCTTGTAAATTTTATATGTTAAGAAAATGGCTGATGAATCCTCCCTCTACCTACCTCGCAGCTCTTAGTGGAGGACAAGTCTCCTAAAAAATTTCTGTGTCTGTGGAATGCCTGGGTGGCTCAGTGGGTTAAAGCCTCTGCCTTTGGCTCAGGTCATGATCTCAGGGTCCAGGGATTGAGCCCCACATCCGGCTCTCTGCTCTGCGGGGAGCCTCCTTCCCTTCCTCTCTCTCTGCCTGCCTCTCTGCCTACTTGTGATCTCTGTCTGTCAAATAAATAAATAAAATCTTTAAAAAAAGATTTGTGTCTGTAGATTTAATGTTTACTTCATCTTATGGCATTGTCTGTACACAACTCTAGCACACTCTACTGCCCACCAGACTTAGAATTTTCTGTCTGCTTCCCTGACCGATTGTAGACTTCTAGACAGTCTCTTGGTTTTACCTACTCTATGTGGTGTACTTTGTAGGTGCTTAATAAAGGTTTGGTGAGTGATAACCTATGAGATCTAAATCTACAGGGAAAAAACTCTGGAGAGAAGCTAAATGAAAGAAAAGGAGAGCTGTTGGAAAGGGTGAGGAACTAGAGGCTCTTGGGACCAACTTCCATCATGCTGCCATTTAGCCCGAGGTTGGCATGTAATCAGGCCGCAGCCTCCCTCTTCACATCAGGCTGTAGACGTGCGGCCTCAAGGGAACTTCACCCCCATCTCCTTGCTTTGCTTCTGCACGCACGCTCCGGCACGTGTGAGACCGGGGCAGGCGGCTCAAATGTGGGCTCAGGAGTGAGGGAGGGACGCTGTGGCTTTGACTACTTCCTCCAGGATGGGTAGAAGAGTGTTCGACTTTTCAACAGATCCAGCAATATCTAAATACCAGGTCCATGACAACTACAACCTTCCTTGGCTGGTTGGCAAATTAAAAACAGATGAGGGGTGCCCGGGTGGCTCAGTTGGTCAAGCATCTATCTAACTCTTGATTTTGGCTCAGGTTATGATCTCAGGGTCGTGAGATGGAGCCCTGTGTCGAGCTCTGGGCTGAGCGCAGAGTCAGCTGGTTCCCCTCCCTTTCCCCGCTTGCTCTCTCTCTCTCTTTCAAATAAACAAATAAAATCTTAAAAAGAAATAAACACAGATGGTACACCCAGACCAAAGAGAGTGCAGGAGACGTACTAATGTTTCCAGGGTCAGTCTCCTTCCTCCATGGGATCTTCCAGATGGTATAGTCCACACACATGCCTCCTTTACAAAATATCCTAGGGCATTTATTACTTGGTGCTGTTCGGGTCCTTGACTAGAGCGTCTTGCTATTTTTATATGTTAAATGAAACTTCTGTCTTTGTTTGCTTCAGAAATCATCTCTACCGCTGCTTCTTTGCTCCTTGTCATATGAAGCAGCTGATCACGGAGGAGGAAGTCAGTGATTATTCGTTGCTTTGCCCTCTAATTAGACCCACTATGGACTAGCTACTAAGGGGCACTAGCTTTCAGGGGTGTAGGAAAGTAGTTTGGGGGCAGTCATCTCCAAAGACCCACTGTGTAAATATTAACCGAGGTTGCCTCTCTCTAGACCTCAGGGGATTTGAAGCAGATCAAGACTTTTCAAGAAATAAACCACAAGTAGCTGAAAAACACCAAAGTTCAAACTACATCCGGTGTCAGCCTGTGAGAGAATTTCTGCAGCAGAAGGAAGTTTGCTATTCTTGACCTGAACTTTAGTATTCTGTGACAATATGGGGGTTGCCAAAATGCTTCTAATCTCACTGACAATGTTACATTCTTTTCCATAAATCATATCTGGAATTAGAGAAACTGATTGATAGCAGAGAGAAATTTCCCCAGTGACAGTAGACTATGTGTGTGTGTGTGTGTGTATGTAAATCCAAGTAATTGGTTAATATTATGGAAATGTTATTTCAGTTTTAAGTGGTGTTTTTCTCAATGTGATGTGTAGTACTTAAAAAATATGACACAGACATAGTCTTAGACTGCCCCCCTGCCCCATGCCCCTGACATTATTCACACTGAAGCTCTCAAACAGCCAACTTGGAAAGCACTTTTAACTACAGCTCACATCATTAGTGTTTCTGCTGTCTAAGCAGAAAAAATTGGGATGCAACTTAGCAAAGGCTGAGGAAAATATAAAATATGAAGGATAATAGGTCTGTTTCTCAAATGGTTTCCCTGTGTAATGAGCATCCTAATGATTTTCTTCAATTAATATATTTTCATTTATCTCAGGATGAGAAAGCCAAGAATATTCTGTTAGAATCATCTGTGTTTACCAAGATGTGTACACTTTGGAGTCACCGGCCTCTTCTCAGCTCTTGCTTGGCCAGGCTTTCCCTTCTGGGTCCCCACAGCTTGGTGTCAGCTCCCAGTATCTTGCTTCTGGCCTTCAGACTGGACTTTCTAGCTCCTTGATAAATATTTCAGAAAAGTCTGATTGATATTTCTAACTCAACAAGCTCAAGTGACCTTAGGATAGATCCCCTAGCAATATTTGTGTGACAATATTTGTGTACCATTGACTTCTCTCTGAACACCTGAATCAACTTTGACTTATTTTTTTTATTTGCTACAGTCAACGGTGGCCAAGTCCTGTTGATTCAGACTTTGAAATGTTTAGACAATATTCTCTCAGGTTCGCATTTCTATTTCTGATATCCTAGTTCAGGTCACACGTTCTTGTGCCTGTCTGGGTCATGGCAACTAATGACCTGCCTAATTGGTCTCATGAGTTACCATGATTCTTTCTCAAAAATCTCCTTCATGTTACCCACCATGCATGGTGCTCTTCCTAAAGAATGACTTAGATGATGCCTTTCTCTTGCTGAAAGAATCCTGGTAGGTCCCCACTGCCTACTGAATTTGCTTCTAATCTAACTTTCCAGCCACATTTTCTGTAACTCCCTCCTATCTCCTCCCACTGAACCCCAAGAGAACAGCTCACTACTGTTCAATGAGCTACTTACTTTGACCCCCTGTCCTTTGCTTGGGATGTTTTCACCCCTAGAGCCTCTACCAAGACAACATACACTGTCCTGCAACTTCCCCTAATCCCTCAGTGCCCCCACAACTGGAACAATTTTAATTTCCGGTTTTAAAAAAAATCCCCAGGTTTTATGGAGACCTTGTTTACATTTCTGTCTCTCTTGCACAGCAACTTGAGCTCTGAGAAAGCAGGGAGTATGTCATTTTTATTTTTATTTTTATTTTTTAAGATTCAACTTAGTGATAGATATTTATTAATTCTTCTAGTTGAGTGAATGAATAAAGGAGTGGTTACTTTTTTTCTTTTCTTTTCTTTTTTATTTTTTTTTAAAGATTTTATTTATTTATTTGACAGAGAGAGATCGCAAGTAGGCAGAGAGGCAGGTAGAGAGAGGTGGGGGGAAGTAGGCTCCCCGTGGAGCAGAGAGCCCAATGCGGGGCTTGATCCCAGAACCCTGAGATCATGACCTGAGCCGAAGGCATAGGCTTTAACCCACTGAGCCACCCAGGTGCCCCTTCTTTTTTTTTTTTTTTTAAAGATTTTATTTACTTATTTATTTGTCAGAGAGAGAGAGAGCGAGCAAATGCAGGCAGAGGGAGAGGGAGAAGCAGGCTTCCCGCTGAGCAAGGAGCCTCATTCGGGACTCAATACAAATCTCAGGACCCTGAGATCATGACCTGAGCCGAAGGCAGCGGCTTAACCCACTGAGCCACCCAGGTGCCCCCCAATGCTTTCATTTTAAGGAACCAGTTCAAAATTGTACGACACTGGCTCTCTGGGCTGTTAATAAGTGTTTTGTGAAAAAATAATTTTTTGGTCAATTTAACATGGTAAATTTTAGGTTGAAAAAAGTTAACCAGGTGTCTTCTCTGAAGACTTTTTGGTACCTTTACTATGTGAGCTGTGGATTTCAAATATATGGATAGATATAGCATGGGAAGTTCTCCAAACTTATTTGTTAATAGAAACTTTTTACAGGGAGCGTCCTAGAGGGTCATTACCAGCAGAGAGCACTTTTTAAGTAATGATGATTAATTAAATCTTCTTTTTTATTGACCCAAAGAAACAGTAATGGATTCTACAAAGGTAATATTCTAATCAACAGCATTTTTAAGGTCAGGACTTATGTACTTATGGGCACTTTTGAAAATGTTGGTTTAAATGTTTGGTACACACTTTGATTCATAATATGGAAATCTCAACCCCACACTAGTGGAATTATCATGAACTCAAGCCTTTGTTGAACATAGAATGCAAACCGCCTGGCATAGTGGCGCAGTTCACGGACTCTGGAGCCAGATTTCCCGAGTTTGAATCTTAGTTTTAATCCCATTTGTTAACTGTGCGGCCTTGTGATAAA
Source organism: Mustela nigripes (assembly GCF_022355385.1). Classification (NCBI taxonomy): domain Eukaryota; kingdom Metazoa; phylum Chordata; class Mammalia; order Carnivora; family Mustelidae; genus Mustela; species Mustela nigripes. The sequence continues at coordinate 150,067,868 of NC_081558.1, read as the reverse complement.
TACTCAACCTGTCTGTGTCACAGTTATGCTTCCCCATGTGTATAATGAGGACAATAATGACAATCGTACCTGCGTCACAGAGTTCCTTGAAATTTATTGATGAATAGAATAGAATGGAATAGAATAGAATAGAATAGAGTAGAATACTGAGCTTTTGAAAAGGAATGTGTGATATAAATCAGTTCAAGCTCTCCAGAACAAAATGGCACCCACACACTTTGAGCCAATAAGAGGCAGCCCGTGTCCTTCCCCATCTGAGAACTTTCTTGTTTTCAGTATGAGAGAGAAATAATGGAAACCTAAGTTCAACCTTAACAAAAATGTATTGACTGAAAAATTATACAATATTCAGGTGTCGAATGAGAGGTTATTCAGTTTGGGAAATTTAGACAAAATATCAGACATGGACTAAACACAATACGGTCCAAATCCACCAGCTGACTCTCCAGGCCTGGAAACATTGACCTTCTACCTAAGAGGGTATGCAGACACATATGTCTGGATGTTTTGGTATATGCTGAGCAAGAACATTTGAAGATTTTGCTATTTTTAATTGCTGAATTGAAAATATAACTCTTTGAGTGTCATAAAACCACACTCATGTCACTGCCATGAACCTTTCACTAGAAACACATTTTCAGCATATGACTAGATTTAAAGAAGCTTTGTGGGTGTCATTGGTCATACACTGAGCCATCTGTGTCCCACCTCAGGGCGCTCCTCCGCAGCCCCCCACCCTGACCTGCACCTTTGTCCCCACTGTCTCCTGGACTCTCCCGTCCTCTCACCAGCACAAACACTAGACTCTACCTGAAAACAAGCCTTCCAAACTCCACTGAGAGCTCCCCTTTCAGAGTCTCCCAAGCTAATTTCAACTTTCTTTAAAATAATTTTCTATGCTTAAAGACATGACTGAAAATCCTTCAGGTTCTCTATTCTGGGTTGAGGGAAGGCCCTTTCTATCACACAGGTCCTAGCGAGGCTGGAGCTCTCCGAAAAGAAGTTTATACATTCACTTCAGACCTGTGATCCTTGTTATTTCAGAAGGCAGCATATGTGCCTTGTGGCTCGTTGGTTTCCTCCCCCTGTGTCTATCTTTGGCCTTTGTCCATGCGGCTCTGAGCCCTGCGGACCAACTCTGTGCACCTGCCAGCTGGCTTTTGGCTAGATTTGGCCAAGGGAGGCACCTAAAGATGAGGCAAGAGGAAAGAGAAGACAGGGCATTTCTTTCCTGCTCCCTGCCTGCTCCAGGCTGTATTATCTGAGGACAGCTGCAGCCCTCCCTGACTTCAGCTTGCAACGGACTAAGGGAATGGACTTTGTAACACCCCCTGTCCCTTTAGGCCGGGGACAGGAATGGCTCCACTATTAATCCCTGGGTACCTCACCACCCCTCATTGTTCCCATAGCCCCGTCCACAACCCTGTAAGCGGCCTCTTATTTGCAGTCTCTTGAACCCTGTGAATTGGAATTTGTTTTTTGCTAAGCTCCTGACGACACAGAACCCTATTAAAAATATGATAATTTTACACAAATAATGATGAATGTGATTGTTAAGCAAAAAAGTAGCATCCTTAAAAAAAAAAAAAAGTAGCATCCTTGCAAATTCAGATAACCTCAGAGGCAAGGAAAAATCTGCTATTGCTTCCACTCACCTCTGCCATCCTCTGGGTGAGGGACGCTCCAGCAGCAAGTTAGGCCTATGGCACGCGGATGTCTTAGTTCTTCTGAGAGCCCTACATAGTAATACTCATGATTCCTAAATGACTTAAGTACTTCAAACATGGCACGCACTTACCGCTTACAATTAGAAGCCATTTCAAAACATATAATGTTCTCTTTAAAAAAAAAAGTTTATGTTGACATTTTAAATTTAGAATCTCACAAAGTTAATCCACTTCAGCAAACACCTTGGGTCCCTGGCCCCAGTCCTCCCTCTCCCTAGATCTCTTTATGCCTGACTCCTTTCTTTTTTTTTTTTTTTTTTGGTCATTTAGACCTCAACTTAATGAAGACCCACTTAGAGAGGGCTTGAGTAGCCACCTGCCCTCCATCCCAGTCTCCTAATTTAAATACTATTCATAACAACTTGTACTATTTGGTGTTTTTGCTATTTCCCTGTGCACCTTCTCCCCTGTTAGAACATAAGCTCCATGAAGGCTAAGACCTCATCTAACTTATTCACTGATATATCTAACAGCACTTAGCCCATAGTGGGTGCTCAAAAAATACTACAAATTAATGAATGAATTGGCATATTACAGGAGATAAATGGGATAAAATGCTGTTCCTGCTCTCAAGTAACTTATAAATCAGAGAAAGAAACACACTTAAAAATTTATAGTGGAAGAAAGTTCTGTATAGAACAGAGCCCCGCTTATATCTACAGCGGACCATCCTGTAATAGAGCAATCATCCCACGGAACAAATTGCAAAAGTGTGATAAAACAAAAACATCTCCATTCAAAGATATTGGGAACTCAGGATTTACAAGACCAGGAGCCCAGAGGAAGGAGAAAGTCACGGAGGTGAGACAAGAATTCTGTACTTCATATCTCCTCAGGGCATTTCCTGTCGCATACATGGCATGCCTGGAAAGGCTGAGAAGCCAAGCAGAAAGCAACTACTAAGAGGCAAAAAAGCTAAGCAGAGCTTTCATCATCTCACAGATACATGGAGACAAAACTTGGAGTTCAAGGCCAGCAAGACAGCCAGGACATAAAGGGCCAAGATCCAGGAAAGGAGAGCTGTGAGGTGGAGCACAACCGTTAGGGCAGCATTTCTGCTCTGTGGCAACTTCAGAAGAAGCTGTGAAGAGCCAGTGGCCTCTAAGTCTGTAAGAAACTGAGCAGAACTACCAGCAGTGTCCCAGTGCTGGAGGATGTTTTATATTCTCTCTGGAGGAAGAAAGTTCCATACACAACCTTTGAAGGTTTTATATACATGGCTGGGATTTAATAAAATGTTACCAGATATCCAAAAGAGATGACCAAGAGGGGGTAAAAGACAATAGAAACAGACTCTCAAGAGAGTCAAGGAGTTATTTAAATAATTTAAAACACCAGTGATTTATAGATTAATGAAAATAAATGGTAAGAAAATGGTAATTTATATATATAAAAAAAAGAATCAAATCTAAGTTCTAAAACTCACACCCAAAATTGAGAACTCAGTAAATAGATACGATAGAAGATTAGACACAGCTGGTAAAGGGACTAGTAATCTGGAAGATAGACTAGTGGAAATTATCCAGATGAAGCACAGAGAAGGAGGATATAACATATAGAGAGAGATGTAGGATCCTGGTAGAATTATATGGAATTAGAATCCCAAGGAAGAGCAGGAGAGAAAAGGAAGACAGAACAATAGTTTAAGAAATAACAACCAACCATTACCCAAAGCAGAATACAGCAAGCCACAGATGCAAGAAGTCCCTCAAGCCCCAAGCAGGATAAATACAAAGAAAAACATACCAACCCACATCATTGAAAACCAAATGCAAAGAGAAAAACCTTAGCGATAAATACAAATTGGTATAGTTACACAAAGGAAAGAATAATTTTGCCTCCAGGGATCAGATAAGGATTCACAAGGAAGGCAACAATTCAAGGGGCACCTGGCTGGCTCAGTTGGTGGAGCCTGTGACTCTTGATCTCAGGCTTGTGAATCTATACCACACATTCAGTGTAGAGTTTACTTAAAAATAAGATCATTAAGAAAAAATAAGCAACAGGCTCTCTGCTCAGCAGGGAGCCTGCTTCCACCTCTCTCTCTGCCTGCCTATCTGCCTACTTGTGATCTCTCAGTCAAATAAATAAATAAAATCTTTAAAAGGAAAGAAAGGATGAAAAGAAAGAAGGAAAGAAAGAAAGAAAGAAAGAAAGAAAGAAAGAAAGAAAGAAAGAAAGAAAGAAAGAAAGAAAGAGAAAAGAAAAGAAAAAGAAATGGGGCGCCTGGGTTGTTCAGTCAGGTAAGCCACTGCCTTCCTCTCAGGTCATGATCCCATCTTCTCTCTGCTCAGCAGGGAGCCTGCTTCCCCTCTCTCTCTCTGTCTGCCTCTCCGTCTACTTGTGATTTCTCTCTATCAAATAAATAAAATCTTTAAAAAAAAAAAAATGAAAGCATTGGCTCTGAGATTTCTAGGAGGCAATCAAAAAGTGGAGAGGGGCTGAAAAACATGACCACCAAGTAAAATGAGGATACAGGTTGTCGTCTTTTTGCTTACATTATCCAGATTCACTTTTAAGGTCTATAATAATCTGCTAAAAGGGCATTTCCCATCACTGAGCACTGTCATCTGCCTGATTTCTTCCTGATCTGAGGCAGCTCTTGATGCGAATCTGAGAAAAGAAGTGGTGAGTCTCACTTGCCTTCCCTGTGTGTGCTGTAGAGCTCTCCTCAAATAGCCTTGCTTTGTTTGACATTTTAGAGTGATTTCTGAATGTTCAAAAAGGGCAGATTCTAAATCCAGATCTGGTGAGAAACGCTGTTACTTATCTGAGAAGAACAGCCATGGAGTGCTCACACAGATGTGAAAAGATCTTTTTAAAACAGAAATGGGGTGGGGGGGTATGGCTGGGTGGGGGCAGGGGGGACTCGATGTGAGAATTTGTTATTGTTGATGGCTCTGCAGTCCTGGTAATCACTCCAGGCTATAATTTTCTATATCTGGGCTGGGATTCCCCACCGCATTCTAGGAATGTGGTGAAGAATGTTGTGTTCTCTCTACCATAACTCTTTCTCTCTCAACACCCTTCAGGTTTGGGTGTATTGTGTGTTTGGACAGCTGGTTCTGACTGTGTTGTCTGACTCTGGCTCCGTCCTCTCCTCCCACACTTTCCCCATGGTGGCAACCCCTCCCCCCATCTTTGGCTCCCTCTGGACCACAATTTAACAGTCCCAAGATTAAGACAGAGAACAACTTCGCTTTCTCACAGGCATCACTGCTTCCCCTGTTTCTCTTCCTCGACTGGCTCCCGAGCCACTGTTGAGTGGACCCTCCATGCTGTGTTTCAATTTTCCATTAGACTTAGGCCTCTCCGGCGGGGAGGAAACTGCTCTCTGGAAGTAAACTTGTGACCTGTGCAAAATGAATTCACTTTTCGATGGCACCAGAGGACCATTTAGTAAATTACTTTCATTGCGCAGAATACCACCCTGGTGTCCTGGAAGATGGAATTGGTGTCACATGGGTGAGCTATTTTCTCCCTGAGAAAGACTGGTACTTCCATAAGGGGCTTTGGCAGGTGTGTGAGGCTGAGTCTGGTTGGGGGGATGTCGGGGGTGGGGGTGGCCTGCCAGGACACGGCAAGCAAGGGGATCGTGTTTCCTCCCTAAAACTTCTAGAAGTGGGTCAGGAGGGTGTTCTGGGGACATGGAAACTAAATTATTAGCCACATTTGCTACAGTAACATTAACTAATGATAAAACCACAACAATGGCAACAAGTGTTTATTTAGCTCCTATAGAATTCTGACACAGTGGTAGAGACGTCACACCTCTCTACTAAGACATCACTTAATTTAGCAAAAACAGTATGAGATAGATGTTTTGATATCAGCGTTTTATGGAAATGAGACTTTGGAGAATTTAAGCCTCATACTTAAGGTCAGGTGCAGAGAATGTGTTGTCATGAAAGTACAAATTCATTCAGTTATTCAACAAATATTTTTGTTACAGAAGCAGTTATAGGTGCCAGCAATATAACAGGGAACAAAACCCTAAAAAATGAATATAGTATATTAGATGATGAAGAGTGTAATGCAGAAAAATAAAGCAGGATAAGGAGATGGAAGGCCTTTGTGTGGATAGCAGTTCTATTTTATGTGGGAAGGAGTCAGAGACGTCTCCAACAAGGGGGTATTTAAGTAGAGTTGAAGGGAATGCAGAAACGAACCATGTACATACTACAGAGGCAAGGCAACAGAAAGGTGGGAGTGTCCTTCGAGCAGGCAAGGACAGAAGGAGACCAGTGTGACTGGAGCAGGAAGGGTCAGGGCAAGGGTAAGAAATGAGGATAAATGTCCTTATCAATGAGACCTCCGAGAGCTTCCTTGCATCTTTTGCCACATGAGGATGGAGTGAGAACGGCGGCTATCTACAAACGGGGAATGATCTTTCAGTAGACATTGAATCTGTTGGTGCTCACATCTGAGATTCCTGGAACCATGAGAGACAAATGTTTGTAAGCCCTCAGTCTATAGTATTTTTGTTAGAGAAGCGCAAATGGGCTAAGGCACACTATAAAGGCTAGTAATGGTCTTTCCGTTTGCCATGTGTGATGTCAAGGCCCTGGTACCCTACAATTGCCAAGTCAGGTGGCCCAGCCTCTATGCCCTGGAAAGAGAAATAATCGCCCCTTATGTTTCTGTGAATGGACCACAGATGGAGGCTCTAATTCTTCACTTTTCCAGCTAGGATTTGAAGGGAACAATACCTCTTTCACCTTCACCATCCCTTGTATTTTGAAAAAACTTGCATAAGGAAGTGAGCTGTCCAGCAGAACAACCATGAGGAGTCTCCTGCCAACCTCCAGACCGGTATACACCTTGAGCCAAAGAACAGTTAGCTGGCTTTGGGTCTTCCCACATTCCTTCCCAAGAGAATTCCTGGACCAGACTCATGTGGTTCATGAATATTTTTTGCCTTAATCCTTAATCCCCATCAGATAAGCCCTCATGGCATGTTCCCTTACCCCTGCACTAGTCTGTACATCCTGAAACCGGACCCTTCTTTCCTTTCTCTTCATCTGTGCTAACCCTCCCCCCGGGCTGTCATTCTGTCATCGGCACACACACGTTCTCATCCCCTGCCCTGGATGCTCCCTTTACCTTCTCACTCTGGATGGAAGCTGAATCTCCCTGAGGACACTGCTTCCTCTGCAGGGAGAGACTTTTGATTTCATCCCCCGTGGACCTTAAAGCCTGGAAAAATGGCCAATCTCTTCCTTCTTTGCCTTCGCTACTTCTAATTAATCATTGCTCTTGCTTCCAACTTCAAAGTCCTCAGCCCCTTTGAAGCATACCATCAGATGTTACCACCTGCTACCCCACCTTGTTGTCATTCACTGACCCCAGTCCTTGGTACCTCCAGCACCTGCTTTGCTGTCTTCATCTCTACTGCCAATGAGAATGACAATGACAGCGCTCTGAGTTTTCTCTCTTCTCCTGGAACTCTTCTACATCCTCCAAAAGCTTTATTTTATTTAATTTCTATAATGCTGTGAGAAAGGTACAATTCCCACCCTCATTTTATAGATGAGCAAACGGAGGTGCACAGAGTAATATGCTTTGCCTAGCATCATGCACAATTAGTGATGGGGTTGGGGCTGGAAATGCATGCGCTTAAACACTATATGAAGCTCTTTCCTCATTGATATTCTTATTAACCTTTCCATCTATGCAGATGGCCATTTGACACCTTGACTGCTCTGTTCCTTGATCACCCCAGCTTCTTGGCTCGACCACAACTACCTGCTCCAGTGGTCACACCCATGACCTTGTCATAAGTTATAACAGCAGTGCCTGACTGATTTTGAGTTTTCCACTCATTGGCATCACCTCCTGTCTTACTAACTAACCCTCCACAGTAGTACCCCCTCTTCAGAAATTCCTCCTCCTCAGGAAAGCCTCACCTCAACAAATGCTGTTGGCCCTGTGTTATTTCACTAGTATTAACACCCACCCCTCAAATTCATTTCCTTTCAGTGGATGATGGCAACAAGTTGAGGGAGCACTCCTGATTTATTCAGTGCTGTGTAACAAATCACCATAGAGCTCAGTGGTTCAAAACAGCCAACATTTTATTTGCTCACAATTCTGTGGGCCAGAAGTTCGAGCAAGGCTTGGCTGGATGGGTCTTCTGTCCCATGTCGCATCAGCCGGCATCCCTCCTGAGGTTGTAGTCAGATGGTGGCTGGGATTGGAGTGACCAAGACGGCTTCATCACAGATCTGGAACCTTGGTGGTGATGACTGGGATTTCTCTCTTCCTCTCTCTTCCTCGCTCTCAGTTCATGCAGGGTTGCCTCCAGGATCTATCTTCAGCTTCTTTACATGGCAGCTGGGTGTTAATAGTGAGTATTGTACGTGGCAAAGCTAGAAGCTGCATAAAGTACATGGCATCACTTCTGGGACATTCTATTAGTCCAAGCAAAATATATGGTGATCCCAGATCCACAGGGAGCGTAAATAGACTCCACACCCTGGCAGGGGAGTGGCAAAGAGCACACCACAAAAAAGCATGGGCATGGCGGGTATTGTTGCTGCCATCTTTGGAAACACAATTTAATCATGACGTGACACAACAATTTCTCCTTTACAGGTCCTTGTACCTCCTTATACGTCCCCTTCTTCCTTGCCTGACAGTATTTCTGACCTGGTCAAACCCATCTATCAATCCACTCAATGACGGCATTTGAATAGCTGAATGTTTCTGGGGGAAAAATCATGCAACTTTCTAATAGAAACTTTCCAACTTTCCTTCCAACCAGCTGGCCTTCCTTCCAGTCCGCATGTCACGCTCCTTCCAGTCTCAAGCCTTTGAGTGTGACAGTCCCACAAACATTCGCATGGCTGCTCTCATCATACACATCTCAGTTCAAATTATTCCTCCCAGAGGCCTTCTCGGAATACCCTAGTTAAGGAGATTTCACCTGCCTCTTTGTAGGCACCCTGGATCACATTACTCCATTTTCTTCATGGCAATCACCCTCTAAAATTTGCTTATTCATCAAATTGCTTCTGTGTTTACTGTTAATTTCCTCACCAGAATGTTAGCTTGTTGAGGGCAAGACTTTTATCTTGTGATTCCCAGAGTCTAGACAAGGCCTTGCACAGAGTATATACTTGGTAACTATTTAAGGACTCGCTGAATCAGTGCCTTTTAATTTACTGAATAATATAAGTAATTCACAAACACACAAGAAAATTTTCAAATAACATCAAGGCATAAAATAAACAGTAAAGTTATCTTCCTGCCTTCCCCAGGCCCAACTCCCAAGAAGTAAGTTTGTTTGGGAATTTGTAGAATTTAGCACATAAACATCATTCCTCCTCTTCTATTGTTAAAAATTATATTTTTGTCGAGAATGTCTTCTTTTGGTTACCTTTATAACTATTTCTTGAGTCTCCTTTACCTAAGAAGAGAAAAGGCACCACAAACACTTACTTCTCCTATTCTCTGGCCCCTCCCCCCTCAATTTGGTTCATTACTTTTCCATGATCAAAGTTTATTACATTTATATTCTGATCTGTAACTATAATTAAGTTTTCTGTGCTTTGACGATAGGTTAGTTTCTTAAAATCGAGAACCATTAAATGGCAATTGGAAATTATAATTATGTAAATATTATTCAGTGGAGAACCAAGTAGTTTGATTAGACTTGTAGAGAATGAAAAATAATTCTAAATTACCAAACTCATGGCACTCACAGGAGAAAAGATCCAATCTTCAAGGTCAAATGAGTTCTCTGTTTGCCACTTCATAGTACTTTGCTTGCTAAAATCATGCTGCAGTTTAATTTGCTTTGATTTGACATTTGACATTTCTTGACAGCTTTCTTTATCTTTTCCAAAATCTCTAATGGCCTCTCTTTTTTCTTGTTGATATGAATATTATAATACTAAAATACATCTTTTTGTAGAAGTTACCGAAGGCCAGGCACTAACTATTTTGTATGCATTGTTTCATTCAACACCCATAATGACCCTGTGAAGTAGAAATTATGTTTATACCCATTTTTAAGCAAGAAAATTGAGCCTAAAAGCAGGTAAATAACTGCTCAAGGTCATGTACTTAGTTTGTAATTTTTGTAATTTGAACCAAACAGTCCGATTTGGGAGATGGAGATTTTAATCATGTGATGTATTTATCCAATTAGTAAGTATATCAAGCTACTTCATTACACGGCTATTGAAATAAATCTATTTCTTAAATTGATGGTCTTAAAGACAAGGCAGTGGGGGAGGGTGGCTGGAGGGGGATTACCGACTTCGTGTTTCAATGTGAATTTCAGGTTTAGTGCTGCTAGTTAGCTGTCATCTTGACATTTTATTTTATTGGACTTTTGGTTTGGTCCACATGTCTTCTGTTTTCTTTGTTTCATTTAGGTTTTTGCTGGGATACAATGAAAGGAAGTTTTTCAGAAAGGTTAACTAGGAAAGTAAAATTTCTGAATCCTGGCATGCTTAAAAATTTCTTGCATTATATTGCCCTCACACTTGGTTAATGGTTTGCTTAGCTATAGAATTTAGGTTGAAAATAATCTATCAGAACTTTGCTGGAATTACTCCACCGTCTTCCAGTATCCAGAAGAGCTGATGAGAGGTCTGATGTCAGTTCCTCTGCAAATACTTTGAACTGCCCCCCCACCCGAAGTTTTATGCTCTTCTCCTTATCTTTGATGTTTCAAAATTTCATAAGATTATGTTTAGGTGTGGGCCTTTTTGTTCAGTAATGGGTGAATCCAAGATTTGTGTTTGCTGCTGCTCTAGGAAATTTTCTATGATTTATTTGTCTTCCTTCCAGTTCTTATTTTTTACTCTCCTTCTGGAACTCCTGTGGGGTTGGTGTTAGAATTCCTAGATGGAAGTTAGACCTATCATTCTGCTTTTCTCCTTTCCTTTAAAAAAACATTCTCTTTTCCTTTCCTTTTTATTCCTTCTTCTAAATTGCAGCCTTTCTGTAACGTTGTCTTTTGGCCCTCCTCCTGATATTTCTTTTGACAATTACGTATTTATTCCGAAAGTACCGCCGGTGCTCTCTGTCCCAGGTTCAAGGGCCCTGTTTGGTTTTGATGGACATCGTCTCTTTTCAAACCTGTTCGTGTATTTTAGTGATCAGTTGCTCTGTTTACCTTGGAGAGTCTCTCATGCCGTTGGTTTCCTTAAATGTTTGCTGAGACTTAGTGGTTTCTTTTATTTGTAATAAAAAGATTATACTTTTTTTCATATGGGTCCCTAAGGTAAATTTCCTTTGCAGCTGAGTAGATCCGTTTCCACAGCAGATCTCACCATCTTTCTCTTCCAAAAAGATGTCTCTGAGCTATTCCTACTCTGGGGGCAGTTCACACTGCTTGTTCCCCATATGTAACCTTGAGCATTTTTAATCCAGCTGAAACCAGAATAAAGTGAATGTCATGGGAAGGCTTCAGGGACAAAGGCATTATAAAAAGTCCAAGTGTGGCTTGAGGGATAGCTGTAAAGAAGGAGAGTCTGTCTTACACGTGGTGGTTCTGCCATGGGTTCATATATGAAGTGGCTGATTGTGTACCCTGGAACTCTAGAGGATTTTTGTTTTTGTTTTTAGTGAAGACTATTATTTTCTTTAGAGAAGTTTAGGGTTCCCAGTGAAATTGAGGGGAAGGTACAGAGATTCCCCATATAACCCCTTCTTCCACTCATGCGTAGCATCCTTCACGATCAATATTCCCCACCAGCTGGTACAAATTGTTGCATTTCCAAAGCAGGGGTGAGATGTGAGCCCCTCAATGGGAAGAGGTGGGCCACCTGTTGGAGGCATGGAGCCTTGAACACTGTTAACCATTTTGCAAAGCTCTAGGGAAGGGAAACAAAGGAAACGGAGCAACTTTGAAGGTCCCTGCCAAACTTTGAAGAGCAAAAAGATTAGGAACAAAATGAGGCTTCTAAGAGCATGACCAAACATTCAATACCCCATCGGAACCCACAAAACAAAAACACAATCATCTTCATCGTACGATTAAAAAGAAAACAGGACAGTGGTGTTGCTGGCCTCCTTAATTAGCTGATAAACCTCAGATGGAAATTTTTTTGAGACCAAGTGGCCAAAGCTTTATGGTCAGGACAGAATAACTCAGAGCAGACCTTCAGATACTTCAGACCTTTCCTCCATGGACAAATGGGGTTTAATTTCTACACCGTAAGTGGCTTTAGCCGGCACAACTTTCCTACTGTTTTTGAAACAATTCAATTTCAAGAACAATAGAAGCTAGAACCCACTTTGGGGCGTGGCCATGAATAGCTCTCATTTGAACAGATAGTTCTGAAAGTTCTTTTCTTTTTTCATTGTCACAAAAAATGAACTGGTGATGCATAAACAAACACTAAAAAAGAGCTTATATATTGGCAGATAAAAACGCAGCACACACTGAAGGGATGTATTATGGACATAAGCCATAAAAATGTTTTCAATTTCTTTTGGTGTTAAGATACAGCATAAGAAACTAGTCAATTTCTGGAGAGTCACTTGAGGCAATTTGCATATAGAATGTTTATTGCAGGATGGCAGATGTGACTCGGAACACACGGAGCCAGTTCCCGCGGATGTTGCCTCCCATCTCTGTCTGGGCTACCGGCATTTGGAAACTGTGACCATGATGCAATGAGAAAAATGATTCCAGAGATTGAGAGACAACATTAGGTCTTCCCCACAAAGTTTCTATGATTTTAGCTTAATGTGCTAATTGATGGAGTACGAGTAGAGGTTTCTGTGAGGTGAGCAACTTAAGTCACTCTTTCAACATCAAGAGAAATCAGTGGTTCCCCGCCCCCCGTCCCCGTCTCCGAAACAGTTCTTTTCTTTTTTTAAGGATGGCATGACATAAATTCGCCTTGTTTGTATGCACTGACACCCTTTTGCATTTCATTGTGGAAGAAAGCTAGTCTACTGCAGCACTTCTTGTACAGCCAGATTCTGGGAAGCATTTAATTACACACCAAGGGAGGGGCACTTTGTGTGGATACAAAAATGATGGAAATGCTATGAAAAGTGACACTGTTGAAAGGGAGGATCATCCACCAAATTATAAAACCCAACAGACAATTTTCTTTGACTTCATTCCAGATGTAAGAAGGAGGTCTTGTAAACCAGTCATCCTGTCAGCAGAACCACTGTTCCCTCGGGGGCCCTGGCGAAGGGAAGGAGGGGCCGACCAAGTGCCACAGGATACAGCTCATTGTGGCTTTCCCAGTCCAGAGGCAGTGGCAAAAGTGGATAGGCTCCACTTTCTTTTCTGGTTACCATCCGGGGTCATGTCCCAGTGCACGCCACGTGAGCTCTGCTGGCCTGCCTCTCTCTCAGCCACCCACCACTGTCTCTCAGGTTTCCTTAAGAGTAAATGTCGTCAACTCAAGTTGGCTTCCAAGACCTGCCCAGCTAAGTTACATCTCACAGTTCCATACGCTCATGGCGTTCTGTGGGTTTCCTTCACAGCTCCCACCGCCATCTCTAAATTTACATTTACTCGTGGGCTTCCTGGTTTCCCCCACTAGGCTGTGGTCAGGGCTCCCTGCTGCTCCCTAGCATCTATAACAGGGAGGACATAGACGAGGGACCCAGTATGCCTTCGTGACCATCGAGGGAACTTTGTGGTTTTCTCAGGGTGACTGGTGTCCTTTCTCCTGCTTTGTCCAGGCAGAATTCTCCCACAGCTTGGTTTCCATCTGTCTTCTTTTTACTTTCTCTTTCCTTTTCTCTGTCCTTCCTTCCTTCCCCCTGTTCATTTGTAACAACTTTATTGGTATCCTTGTTTTTTTTTTTTTTTTTTTGCCCATGTTTCTCTAGAAGGAAACAGATGGGTAGAGGACTTCACTTGAATACTGAATATCACATTCCCATTGATGAGATCATTTCAGAATTTTCTAAAATTATTCTTCACGGTTACATGGCCAGGGAGAAAATATCCCTGGGTTTTTGAGAGTTGGGACGCTACTGCTGCTGGGTTTAAATCATTATTAAAGAGACAAAGGCTCACCAGGATAAAGCTGCTAGGAAGTTTTCTTTAGCAGTAAAGTATATTCAATAAATAGTACTTACCTGGAGGAATGTTGGGCGAGAACTCCTTCTTGTGTGTGTGTGTGTGTGTGTGTGTGTGTGTAATTACTTGTCACTGTATCTAAATGTCATATCTGGGGAAGCTTATCTTCCTTTAGACATTTACAACAGCATCCACCTTGGGACTGCCAACAGGAGATTACTCAGCCCTGGAAAGAGTATTTTTAATGGTACAATATTAATCATATGAAATTTCCCATCCCTCCCCCCCTTTAAGAAATTGTGGGCAAATGTGTCAGAAGGGCAATATCATGCCTTGAGAATATGACAGGTGTTCCAGATACTATTGCCTCCTTGCCACATGTGATTATCTCACCCCTCACTCTCTGGAAGATAAAGTAGATCTGGACTTGGCTCCTTCAGAGACGCAATCTGAACTTGGTAAGGATTAAGCCCATCAGTTGGGTGTTGAGCCATCTCTGGCTCTGATACTATACGCTGAGTTGCTGGATTCAAAGAACAAGGAAATCCAGCCATGCTCCCTGAAAGCTAAGGCCCTTCCCTTCTCAGTGGTGTCCACAGCAACTTGACTCCAGGTCAGCCACCTCTCTCTCCCGCCTTCCTCACAGCCCCGGGAAAGGCTGTCCTGGTGCAAAGCTGCAGCAAGGCTCAACATCTCACACAGGCAGGGAGGTCTGTCCGTAACCTAGCAACGTGGCAACACAAGCATCCTCATGCTGCTTAGCTTTTCCGATAATGAAACGATAGTCACAACATTTTGCATTTAAACAGCACAGTCTCTGAGGCCCTTCAGGTCTGTTGTGAATAGAGAAAAGGAGTCACTAGAACTTGCTCCTCCTGGGATGGCTAGCTCCATTTTACAGATGGCTAAGCCAGAGCAAACAGGGCAGGGGGGTCCGTTTCACACGAGTGGCTGAACTAGCTGGGCGTCATACAGGAAGACGCAAAAACTAAAGAAAAGTTACCATCAACCAGCCCATTTTTTCTCATTACACTTTGTAACTCCTAGGTTGCAGACAATGTGTTGACCATGTACTTTGAAAAGTATCAGCTTTACCGATGGCTAAATTATAGATGAAATCAATGGGTCGGTGGTCTATCGCACAGACATGCTGCTGAATAGAGAACAGCTGTAGGAAAAATTGGCAAGACATGGATTGTTTTCTAAAAGGGTGATTCTCCTGTGATTGTTTTCTGAGCGTGTAGTTCATTTCTGATCTGAAGGCAGATCCTGTTGTTTGTGTCTGCCTTTCCTTGTGAACAGAAGTGGTTTGAAAAAATTGTTACAAATTTTTTGACATTCCTTCCATTGAAAGATAGAGTCCTTGTAATCTCCCTTGAGTCTGGTGGGTGTAGGCCTGATTCAATCAACACAGTAGCGTTGAAGTTATGTTATATGACTTTCTAGGCTGAGTCATGTAAGGTAATGCAGTTCCTTCCTTGTGTGCTGACGCTGGGAGCCCAGGGAGGCTGTGTAAGGAGTCTAACTACTCTGAGGCTGCCATGCTGTGTGGGAACCCAAGTCACACTGTGAGGCTGTTTGGAGGAGCTCTGGTTAACCAACCCAGCTGAGCTCAGCCTTTGAGTCATTCCCCTCCAGGTACCAAACTTGCGAGTGAAGAAGCCTCTGGACAATTATTCTGGCCCCTCAGCCATTCTAATTATCCTATGTGAAGCCTCTGACATCCTAAAACAGATACAAACTCTCCGTACTGGACCTTTCCCAGTTATCTGTAAGAATAATTAAATCATTGTTGCGTTAGGCCTCTAAATTTTAGAGCCAAACCCAAGTTTGTATGTCCAACGTGCAGCAAAGCCAATCACCGAGGCACTGAGAATGCACCATGGAAACGGTTTATTCGAGAGACAGCCAAAAGAGGAGAGGGGAAGGCAGGCTTCAAATCCACCTCCATGAGTGTTGCACAAGTGGGGGTTGTGTCTTTTTAAGGGGAACACGTCAGGATGTCATGGGGGGGCGGATGTAGGTATAATGCAACATGCTGTTTGGATATAGGGATAAGTAAGGTGTGTGTGTGTTGGGGGGGCTGTCCTCCTTTCTGAGCATGCACAGTCTGGATTCTTATCTCCTCATGGAACACCTGCTCACTAAATGGCTATAAGCATGATGGGGGCGGTGGGGGTTGGGGGGAAATCCCAGGGTGTGTGTTCACAGAGGTTGCTTTCATTCATTCTTCGTCCCTTCTGTGCAATGGCAAGAATTCTTCCCCGTATGATCCAGTCTTAACTAGTCCTATTGGTGATCAGTCAACTTCTACACAACAAGCTCATAAATCAGGTTAGCCAGAGTTTCCTCAGGGTGGAATGCTAAAGCATTTGTTAACATGTTGGTTTCAGTTTAAGGACATTTCTTAATTAGCAATAATAACTAGAACGCTAAGGAAACCCCAATTGTTCATCCTCCTCTGCATATTTATGTCCTGGAGGAGAGGCTGTGGCCCTTCTTTAACCCCTGAGGATGAATATTGACTTGCCTAAGACAGTTATGGTCATCTCATCTCTCTTCTTCCATGTTTAGATTAGGTATGGCCCAGAGATTCAATCCTGGCCGATGAGAGGCGTGGAGAAGTTTGCTGGGGCTGCTTTTGGGACATTTCCTTTTATCCTCAGTAAGTTTCACAGCACGGGATGGTTCTCTGCTCTACGTTTGGATGCTCTTGTCTATGCGTGATGCTGACACCAGTGGTAGCCATCCTAGCACCGTCGGGAGAGCCAACAGCCCAAGCCACGCACTGAAGATGCCAGGTCAGAGAGATGAGGCGGGAGAAGCCGTGTCCTCGGTGATGTACCACGCGGGAGCTTCCCCCACCTTTACGCTTCTGGTCACGTCATCGGATTTCCTCACCATTTAAGCCTGTTTGTGCTGGGCCTTCTGAGATCTTCAGTCAAAGCTTCCTTTGATAGTTCAGAGCACAGGTTTTGGTCCTCAAGATCTAGGTTCCAGTCTTGGCTCTGTCACTAATGCCCCGTGCAGCTTTCAGTTGTTCTGACTCTGTTTTTTCATCTGGAAAAGGAGGATAGAAAGGTTTTCATCACTGAATTTTTGTGAAGATACAGTGGTTCACTCAATAAGTACTTACTGAGTGCCTGACTCCCAGCTCAAAGTGGCGGAGAATGTTTTCAGCAGATGGCCTGTGTCTCACCCCCGTCTTGGATAGAGCCCCGTCTACTTTTTTTTGCACTCTTATTTCTCCATGAACATGGCTGACTGCTCTTTTGTTTGCTTCCTCCCTAAGAATCACAGCTTGTCAATGAGGCTAGCGCTCAAGAGCAGTCTTGATTCCCAGCCACACCTCTAGCCGAGAGACTCAGCTGAGGTCGTCATTCCTGTGTGCTTGGAAGCGTCACTTCTGCCATGTGGTGCCTTGATGCTGGTTATCCCGGAGAACCCCCCTTCCTACAGTCCAGCTCTCTGAGCCTGGTTGGGATTCTGGCTGGCTGGCATGCTGGGCAGCTCTGCGACCTGAACGAGTTCTTCCGGCTGCCTCTCTCAAGCCCATGGAAATGAAAAACAAGTCGTGTCTGCCCAGCCTGGCTCTGTCTGGGCTGCTGGGCTCCTGGGAAAGGCGGCTGTGTCGCCATCATGTCATGAGTGATGGGCCATGACCACTCAGCTGTGTAGAGCCTCACCTCCAAAAATGCACATGCGGCCCTTTCTTTTTCTGTGCACTTGTATCTGCTCACTGAGGCATTTCCCTGGAGCTCAGGTTGCTGCCTGTTTTCAGGGGTTTGTCGGTTCCAATGCTTCTTGTGGTCTTGCATAGAAAACCCACTGAATCACCACGGGTGGCCAAAAACAGCGGCCAGAGCTGGCATTTGGTAGTGTTTCTGAGGAGGCGGCCACTGGCAGTTCAATCCTTAAGGATCTGTGAAGGGGGGAGGTGGCCTCATTAGGAACAGGGTAGGTAAGTATTTGCCTTCTGGGTCTCTACCAGTCGTCCTGCTTTTTCCACCTCCTTTTGGTTGTAGAGAAAACTCCTGGCCTCTTAAGTCAGGCAGATGTAGATTTGAAAACTGAACTTGCTGTTCAGACGCTGTTTGACCTTGGGTAACTTACTTAACCTCTCTGAGTCTACTTTTCTCTTCTTGTTCTTGTTCTTCTTCTTCTTTTTTTTTTTTTTTGAAATGAAGAGAATGCTTAACTCATAGGGTTGTTGGAAGGATCAGATGAGCTCACTGCCTAGCATAGTGCTCAATAAATGTCTCTTTTTAGATGCCTTCTTTGGAAACACAAGTGCATTTCAAGGATTCCTATAATACAATAAGTACTTATCAATATTATTCCTGTATTATCAGTATTATTCCTGTAATACAGTAAGTGCTTCATCACTTAATGATATCACTTAATGATAAAGCAAAGATTATGATAAATATGATATTGGGGATTATGGTAATGATATGAAAGGATTATTATAATGATAAAGCAAGGATTGACAGGAAAATTAAGTAGAGAGGGTCAAAAGAAAGCGGCAGAATCTTGTAGAAAATGGGTGATAGCACCAAAGACATTGGTTTTCTCACCTGCTGCTTTCCCTGGAATTGGGGCTTTTAGGGGAAGTGATTCACATGTGTATATAGATTTTTTTAAAGCTTATCTCTAAGGTATACACTTCTTTCACAGTTGGACATCTCTGAATTTTGAATTCATCTGACAATTTATGGCATTTATAATGACAACTGTTTAAAATGATGTATGAAATAATGTACCTCATAATTGATGGCATCTGAGTTTTGATGACTTTGGTAATGCTTTTTATAAACAACAATACTGTCAGGAATCTAGGGTCTTCATTGGGATCTCTTAGGACCACACTTTCCAGCATGGCATCCACTAGCTCCATGTGGATTTTGAGAACCTGAAACATCACGAGTCTCCATTGTAACGTGTTGTGGTGCAAACTACTCACCAGATTCCGAAGATTTCACATGGGAAAGAATAATGCTAAAAGATCTCCTTACCATTTTTTTTTTCAAAAATTTTATTTCTTTAGTTATTTGAGCTAGAGAGTAGAGAATGAGAGAGCATGAGTGAGGGAGAGGGGCAGAGGGAGAGGGAGAAGCAGACTCCCCACTGAGTAGGGAGCCTGATGCGGGCCTTGATCCGGGGACCCTGGGATCATGACCTGAGCCAAACGCAGATGCTTAACAGACTGAACCAGCCAGGCATCCCTACTTAACACCATTTTTTATTGTTACATGTTGAAATGATCATATTTTAGATCTATTGGGTTAAATAAACTGCATTATTAAAATTGTTTTCATCTTTTTACTCTTTTATAAAAGTGGCTACTAGAAACTCTATATTCCTATGTACAGCTCCCACGGCATCTCTCCCGGACAGTGCTGCTTTGGAAGAAGCTCTCAGAGATTGTCTGCTGTAACTGCCCTATAGAAACTGGGTGGCCTTCAGCCCCAAATTTGGTTCAGACGTCATGACCGACTATGCGGCACACGTTCAGAGGCTAAGGAAATGTTCATTATCATGTAATTATCATGCTTTCTGGGGAGGGTGGAGTCGATCCTGGGCAGGTCCCAAAATGGCTTGAGAGAGGAGGGAAGGGAAAATACCTTGAGGTTTTTCAGGCGATTAGGAGATGGGACTGTGGGGAGGGGTCCTGCTGGCTGAGGCTTGTGGGACCTAAAACTGCCTGAGGGAACATTTGGGATTTTTTTTTTTTTCAGTGTTCCCAGATGTGGGACAAAAGGGGAAGGTAGAGGACGAGGTGAAAGGTGTCAATTCCGAAAGCTGATAATAAACTTCTTATTACATTACCCAGTTCTGCGCCCTCATTTTTGCAAGGAGAACTGAGACTCAGAAAGGGGAGGTGACTTGCCTAAGGTCACACGACCAGCTAGTGGCAATGTGGGCCCTGGAGAAACCAGAGATGTTTTTCCTTCTCTTTCACAGCAGCTCATGGAACGTGACCCTGGAGGACAAGAATATCCTTTGCTCAGGGGTTGGTCTCCATGTTTCACGACTCTGTAGGAAAGGGGGACATGCTGAGGGTTGGTGGTCAGGTGTGGCAATGGCAACCGGGCACTGGTGACTCTCTCTTCAGGGCGGCCCTAGGCCAATTTGGCTGATGTCTGCTGACAAGCTGGCTCAGGAAAGTGATCTGAAAAGTAAATACTAACCCAACATAAAATGAAAAGGAAATCAAGATTCTGAAAAAACAAACAAAAAACCCCAAACACAAATAAATCCATGAGAACAGAGTGGACATTGTGCTTGCATTTGTTTTCAACATTAAAGTGGCTTTGAATCAGACCAGGAAGCCCTCACATCTAGATTTTACTTGAGGCTTAAAAACTTCCAAGAGAGGTTAGTAGTCCAGGGACAGAGGTCTCTCACCGCAGGTGCAGAGCCTAAACACTACAAAGAAAAGGAAATAAACTCATTGGGGTTTGTTTTAGTACTTCCAGGAGAGTTGTTTTGAATGTACAGCATGAATTTTGGAAGCCAGGGTACTTAAAAACACACTTGGGAAGGGGTGGATTTTAAAAATCTGAATCTTGGTCTCATCCTTGCCTTCTCTGAAGGGTCGGTCTTGTAGTGTTTTCTGTTTCTTGCATCGCACACATGTAAATCTGAATTTGTTTGGATTTTTCTGATCTCCCTTCACCCTGGAAGTTGAGCAGTGTTTTCAACACAAAGGACTTTGGATAAACTCTCAAATAATTACCAAGTCTAGCTGACACTTGCTGGGACCCAGGAACAAGCTCCATCTGCTGCCTTCCTGGAAGAATGTAGGATGGAAGAAGTTGATTGAGAACCAGATCTAGAGAGCCTCCTAGATCGTGGCCAATCAAGAGCATTTCATAAATGTTTGGATGTAGAGTCAGCCCACAATTGCCTGGTGAATGGGACATGATGGATCTAAACAGATGTGGTCAATACCCAAGTACTGGTATTTTGAAATGTGTCTTGTTTGGTACTGTCTTTTGAATAGGGGGGATTTTATGGTTAAAACAATACCCACCTATACCAAGTATGTATTCTGTGCCAAGCCTGGGGTAAAGCAATTTCATACCGGGAGAGCCTCTGTATGCATTCTAGGATTTACTGTCTGGAGGCCTTTTTTCTTGGAGAGGAAACTTCTCTACTACCTATCTTTTTACTGATCTTCAATTTCTTAACTTTCTGGACTTTCTGAAACAACAGACATTTCTTTAATCATTCAATAACTAACACCCCTCAAAATATTTTCATGCTACTTAACATGACTAAGCAGTCAAAATTAGGAATTTGACACCATGTTTTCCCCTCCCAAACTTGGACAGTTGATGAGCCTGTTTTAAGCAGTTGATTTTCATGAGTCTAATGTATCAGATTCTCTTTAATGTTCTAAAGACCATAAGAGGGAGATAAAACATGTGGAATATTGCAAAGAGTGCAGACCTTATCCTTGCAATTACACTACTGATATCATTATTTTATTGTTTCTATCATATCCTCATTCTCACTCTTGTTCCTTATACCTTCCCAGGGTAACAGTAATTTACCAGGGCAACTTAAATGGCAGGATAAACCAGCAGAGTCTGGGTCTGGGCATGGAACCCGTTTTTCAAGTTCAAGATGATTTAAACCAGAGCCTGGTCAGTGGCTCTGGGCTGGATCCACTTTTTAATTTGTTTCTCTCACTAATCATCGTCTGTAGGATTTAGAAGCTTTCAGCCTCTTGATGCCTGCTCTTTTTCACTGTTCTGCCATTATTGTATACTGGCCAGATCTTAAGTCATGTTGGAAACATAGTTATAATTTCCTAATATCTCATTATGATTAATAAGTGCATGGAGAGGAGGGGGTTTATGTTGTACATCCTCTTCTCTGGGCTGTAGGGTGGATGCAGAGATGTGCCTTCTCGCTCCCACCCAGAGGACTTACGCATCCATTCCCCCATAGGGCAGGCAGGTTGCCTGCTGGGTGGCTCATAGCAAGGTCCTCCCTCGGAAACTGTCCTTGCTCCAAGAACAGTTAATGTGGTTCCTGATCTCCTTGCTTCAATCTGGGATATCTCTGAAGAGTCATTCCAGCTTTAGAGCTCCTCATGGCTTACACTTTAGCTGTCACTGCATTGTAGTTCAACACTCCCCTCTGCCCCATCCTGCTTCCCTCATTTGCTTTCAGCAGTTGTGCACAACAGAGCACCCTGATAAACTTCCATCTTGGAGTCTGTTTCCACAGAGCCCACCTATGAACTTGGTGCCAAGTGTAGAGCTAGGAAATTGGACGTGGGGGCTGATGCCTCCAGCCAAGTGGCAATGAGAACCCCATCACTGGCCGTGGCCCCCTGCTATGTAGTATGGTGCCATTGCTAAAATGTGGTGAACTGAGATGGATATGGCAGAAGGAAATTCATCAGTGGATGCAGTATTTCAGTATATGAGAAGTCAGGGAGAGTAAACATTTTTAGGATGATGAAATTAGATGGAGGTTGGTTGGGGACATCAAGGTATTGAGAAAATGAAAGGCTGAGGGTGATTAATCACCAGCTTAAGGTGAAGTGTAAAAAGCAGAGGGCTTCCTTGGCAGCATGTAAAGAGATTCTCATTCCCTGCAGCCAAGGGGCAGAAAATGCTCAACATCAGGTCTCGGACTTAATTACAGGGGTGATGGAGCTCCAGAAGAGGTTGAATTCTCAAACCTGGCAAGTCTTCTCACCCAAAGTGAGGGCCCCAATGAGAAAGGTGTGGGACTCTGAGACTTGTCATCTGGGTGAATGTAAATGGAAATTTTATTTCCTGGAGTCCCCTGAACTCTCTAGACCTGTAAAAATGGTCACTGTCCTCACCATTAAATGATAGTTCACTCATTTTTTGGCACAAGGCAGAGATGCTCATCCTGAATACCTCCAGGACCTGTTTCTGTCTCCTCTCTAGACCAACAGCCAGAGCTGAGTCACAATATAGGCTGGCCAGGGAAGCACCGGTCCTGTTCCAGGAGGGAAGGGAGCCGCCAAACCTCACCGATCTGTGATTTGCCAAACCTCACCGATCTGTGATTTCCCAAGCTGGAAGAGCAGAGTGGTATGCTGGATCGAGAGACAGTGAAAGGGAAGGGCAAATACAAAGCTGGCTAAAGGAGAGTTTATTGATTTGGAAACACTCTCACAGGACCCTTGAGACATCCTGGAAAGACCCTTGGGGAATGATGCTAATATGCTGCTAGCACATTGTTCTTAGAAGCTTGAAGAAAGTGATGATCTAGGCAAAGTGAAGGAGACAAGCTTCAAGTGTGTAGCAGACAGTAGAAGGGATCAAAGGGTCAGAGAAGTGAGTGTGCTAGAGAGAATATACTAAGTATAAGTAAGTAAGAAGGGCGTCAGCATCATTAACAAGGTTGGTGGTGGAGGTGTTCTGAAGGCCGCGGCTGGCGGCAGGTGCTGTTCTAGCACTGAGTTTGGTAATAACAATGGTGCAGGTCAGAAGCAAAGGGGACACGACACAGTCATCATAACTAATGGCAAGGTCAAGGTGGCAGCCAGAAGCCTCAACCCACGGAGAGCTAAGAAGATGGTTAATAAGATGTGGTGTTCCTACAGGTGTGATACAGGGGCAGTCAAAAAGGATTGCTCCGGCCATACAATCAAAACATATTGAAGAGTTTGAGGGAACTACTCCTGTAAAAATTCATGATGTCTCCTGTCCAGTTTCTAGACCAGAGCCAGTTTTGGACTTGAAACCTGTTTACTGAAGGGGAGACAGAGTCATCAGGAGGAAGAACTCTTCAACACCATGGCAAGTGAATACAGTGATTATTCCTCTGGGTAATAATCCCCCAAAGGACCTCCAGTGGCTTACTCAGCCAGCTGTCCCCTGGATAAGGGAGAATACACAAACATTCCAAAGACTGTTGGCAGCAGAATCTGAATTGACATTAGTGCCTGGGGCCTCTCCCTCTGAGACAGTCTAGGTCCAACTTATAGTGTACACTGAGTTCTTGGGATCAAGGGATCATTTTCCTGGAACAAATGTACTTGGTAGTTTGCAGAAATGCCATATTTGTTCTTTGGCCTGTAAGCTGAGGGATATTGCAATGGAAAAAGCCAAGTGGGAGTCTTTGGAGCTGCTCTCCTCCTAATGACCAAATAGGCAGTTACTTTGGTGACCCTCAATCAACAATACCTCCCAATATTTACACCTTTGTGTCGTCCCCTCCAATATTGACTCCTAACTTGGGAAAATAGATATGAGTTGGCATGGTACAAACAGAAGCTTGATAAGAGTTTGCACAAGTGGATGATGGGCGTTGGGAAAATAGGTCAGCCCCGCAGCTTTACTTTGCTTGTCTTGCCTATAAAAAGTGGTTCTCCTCAGGGTGCATTAGGGGACTCTGTTTCTCCATTTCTTGGTGCTTTGTCCCTCACTGGTTTCTTGCAGGATCTACTCCTTTTTATTTTTTAAAAAATATATTTTTAAAAATATTTACTTATTTATTTAGAGTGTGAGCTGGGAGAGGGACAGAGGCAGAGGGAGACAGAGAATCTCAAGCAGAGTCCGTGCTGGACATGGAGCCTGACTTAGGGCTCGATCTCATGACCTTCAGGTCATGACCTGAGCTGAAATCAAGAGTTGGACACTTAACACCCAGGTGCCCCAGGATCTACTCCTTTTAAATAACCTTGATTCTAGCTTTGCCTTGGAAACAAACAAACAAAAAATTTGCACAGAGGGGCTTGTCTTGCAAACTTTGTCCTTGGGATCCAGCTGCCATATGGAGAAGCCGTAGGTCACTACAGGATGGGACTAGGTGGAAAGAGAGGCCTCAGCCTGCCCGTCATCTCTGCCAAGGTGCCAGCCATGTGAGTGTAGTTATCTTGGACATTCTAGTCCCAGCTGCCACTAGACTGCATCTGCATGAGAAACTCCAAGCAAGAACAACAGAATCATGCTAAACAATTAAAATAGTTGCTGTATTAAGCCACCACATTTTTGTGGTAATTTGTTATTCAGCAACAAATAAACAATGGTGGATAAGGAAACAATATGGCATCCTGGACAGGGATAGTACAACATAAAGACCCAAACACTCTCAAAGGACAGAATTTTGAGTGGTGTATACTTTCATGGGAGGAGAAAAGTGGTTGGAGGTAAGGATATGAATGGACTCCAGACAGTGGTGACTGGCTTGACTGGTTGGTCAGAGACTTGGTAGGGAGAAAAATCAGAATGCTGGGGATAGGAAGGGCTGGGAAAGAGGCATTGGGATGGATCTATGGGAGTGGCCACGAAGGGTATCCTGTGAATACTGGAGAACATTCTATTTCTCTGTTCCAACCAGTTCACCTCCATGCTGTACTTGGGGAGAACGTACTTTTTTTTTTTTTTAAGTTTTTATTTATTTATTTGTCAGAAAGAGAGAGAACACAAGCAAGGGAAGTGGCAGGCAGAGGGAAAAGCGGGCTCCTCCATGAGCAGGATGCCGATGTGGGACTCAATCACAGGACCCTGTGATCATGGCCTGAGCCAAAAGCAGACACTTAACCTACTGACCCGCCTAGGGGCCCCAGGAGTACCGTTCTTAAATTTAACTTCTCTCTCATTTCTGGAGCTTGTTTTTGTCCTGTCTAATACCTCCTTAGTAGCTGGTAGGCCATTTATGTCTAAGATTCAAATGACTTTCCTGATAGTGGGTCTGAGTGTGGTGTGAAAACCCCAGACCTTCCTCCTGTGGGCTGGGGTCGTGTTTAGGTGATTGCACAGTAACTAATGATCCCTTTCTGATTTACTTGCTTGAAAGCAAAGATTTGCACATATTGTCGATGAGAACTGCTGCATCCATTATAATTAAGCCTTAACTGTGTAATCCGAACTTTTAATCCAGGAAACATTTATCCAGAGATGGCCATCACAGTTTATTTTATTCGAGGTAGAATATCTTATCCTTCCTTTATTAAGAGACTCGAGTAGGTACTTGGTTTTGTCTTTAACTTGATTAGGTACTTGGCCGTCTTCCCAGTTCACAATCACAAGTTTTTTTTGGAGAACTACACCTTCACTCCCAGGAACCGGTTCAGACAGCCAGGTTTGTGCTACGTGACTCCGCCTCTCTGGACACAGTCAACTGGACCAGGGGCGGGCACCTGACCCAAGTTGAACCAATCAGATTTTTTCTCCAGGAGACTTGGAATTGAACTATGGTCCGGCTGGTTTGGGCTGGTCTTCTGCTGGGAGAGGACCGACTCTAGGGCGCCGGGACAAGCTCACCTTCTGTTCACGCGTGCGCGGAAAAGCGTCAAAGGCGGGCGTTCAGATGGAAAAGAGGCACAGATTCTTCCTTTGGGCTTTCATCCTTTCCTGATGCCATCCCTCTTTTTTGCCTTCTGAGATTCTCCTTTATTTTTGTAAAGCCTTGCTCCTCCCTTTAGGCTGACTTGAGGTATTTTCTGTCCCTTACGACTGAAGAGACTTAACGGACAGAGGCCCTTGGGCCTGAAGACGCTCCTGGCGCCTGCACTTTGCGGCACAGCTCTTGTCGTTCGCTTCCTCCCCCCTCTCTCTCCATCCCTCCTTCCCTCTCCTTTTCTTTTCCTTTTTAATTTTCCCTCCCAAGGCTGCATTATGTTTGTGAATTCAGGCTATAGAGAATCCCTCTTCTAACCCAAAGTCATTTTCTTGCCAAGAATCCCATAGCGACAAACCCTCAGCTCTGAAGGGTAAATTAAGCTGAGGGGTAACCTCTCAGACTAGAGCTCACCATCTTTTCTTATCTGAAGAAAATAAGCAAGGTCATTGTCTTCCCTAAAGGCAGCCTCCTCCTAGTTAAGTACATATGTCTGGTTCTGTTTGCATGATCGCCAACAGCTCCTTTCAGTGAGAAGGAATAATGAGTACCCAGCAGACAAGGGAAGACAGGAGGGTGTTGTGGCCTTTTTCGTGATTTTTTTCGTTTTTCTTCACGGTTATTTAATGTAAAAGAAGAGAGACGTGACAGTCCCTCCACCTGTCAGTCAAGGAGAATCAAAATATGACTCATTTCTTTAAATAAATTTGGTAAATCTCCTCTCAAAATCCAGTACTCGTGCTTGTGTGGCAAAGGGAAAACAAGAAAAACCTAGAAATAACACAAATTTTCAGAAATATATGAGTGGTTGGATTAAACTATGACACACCCACACTTTAGAAAATTCAGTAGTTATTTTAAAAAATTATTCAGAGCAGCATGTGTTATAGTAAGAGCTCTATCTGGGGCAAAGGCTGCTAGCTATTACCTCCATCCTCCAAATAAGTCTACCCCTTTCTGTGATTTTTAGCCAGGCACCTAGTTGCCAGGGGGAAAGACTACATTTCCCAGCTTCCCTTGTGGCAAGGTATAGCCATGAGACCAGGTCCTGGTTAAGGAGAAGTCAGGGGATGAGGTGGCCAACTTCTGAGCTGTGTTCTGTAAAGGAGGAAGTGGGGCGGGACATCCTTTCTTCCCCTCTTTTCTCCACCCTAGTTCCTGGAATGGGGCTGTTTCCTGGAATGTGGCGAACTTCCAGGCCCTGTGGATGAAGGGTACTACTTGGGGAGGATGGGCAACAAGATAGAAAAGGCTTGAATTTCTGACTCACGGTGTGCAACAGATTTCCATAAGGCCCCTGGACTGTCTACTGAGGGACTCTGGAATCAGAAAGAAACTTTTGGTCTTCTTAATTTGGGTCTCTGTTATCTTGCAGCCAGACTAATTGCACAGTTAATACCTTATCTAAGGAGGAAAAGAAATTCAGTTGTAATGTGCACAGCATGATATCATTTAAAAATATCTGTGAAGGAAAGAAGCCACCTTGTACAGATGCATAGATGCTCGTAAATGTTTAAATGATAATGAAAAAGGTAGGAAAGTAAATGGCCAAGCATCGGACTCTGATTTCCGGAGAGAAGGGGTAGGGAGAAAGTGTTCACACTTTTCCTTAATTAATTGATTAAGTAAGGACTTACTATAACAAAGGAAATACTTTTTTTTTATTCTACAGAAAAAAACTTCTAAAGTCTTCCTGAAATTAATGTAGCTAATGTGAAAGTGCTCATTTAAACCACACAGTTGAAGCCTTTGGGGGTCAACGTTCAGGGTCAAAATCCATGTTGTTCTGCCAGAGGGTACTATACCTGCTTGAGAGGTTTATATTCATGGGTCGTTCTTAGAAAGTTTTTTCTTGGTAGAGGTGCTGCTCCTCTTTCTATGTAGTTGGATAAGTGCAGTTAGGGAAGACTGATTATTTTGTATTTAAAAAAGGGAAACTGTTGTGTTTTGTACAAAATTATCTCTTGATTTGCTTCCACTGTGGAGCAGTTATGGGAAGACATGGACAGAATGAGTGAGGGAAATAATTAAGCTGTGGGAAGACAGGTCCCTAGTGACTTCTAACGAGCTGACCACATGGCCAAAGCTCAGGGCGAGAAGGGGAGTCAGGAAGCCCTGAGTTTACTGCCCACAATGCAGCACAGCATGCAGAGAAATTTGCACATTTGTTGATATGAGCTCAGTTGGAAATGAAAATTTGGAAATCACAGGGTTCAGGGTCAGTAACCTGCTGCAAAGGCTTTCAAACACTTTTTTCAAGCATTTGTTCAGGAAAAAAAAAATATCTGTCTATAGACAGATAGATAGATATAGGTATAGATATTTTGTACTCCACCAAACCTCTCCATTTCTCTAAAAATGAATGCCATAAGACTACAGTTTGGCAAGGTTAAAGCTGTTCTATTTACTGAGCATAGGAGCTAATTGATCTTTTCCACTTGACCAAGAAAAGGAAAACCAAGAACTTCCTTTGGTTTTTCATCTCTTGGTAAAGTAAAAGAAAAAAAAAATCAATGAGAACAGAAGGGCATGGTGCACACACACATTTGGAAAGGCATCTTTTTCTAGGACCAAAACAAAGACTTTGAAAAAAGTACTAAATAAATTCTAAATTTCACAAACTTATATGGCATTAAATCCTTAATTTGACATAGGTAAAGGTTACCGACATAGTAGAAAAAACATAGATTTTGGAATCAGGTAGGCATGCGTTCAAGTCCTTGATTTTTCCACTTCTATCACTGTAATAGAATGTAAGATAATATGTTCATGGTATCACTTTTGGTGAGGGTTTCAAGACCACGATATTAACTTATATTACAAAGTGAGGCATGAGATCATCATGAGGACTTTGAAGAAAGTGTTCAAAACCAGTTTGGGGTCCTTATCACCTCAGTTATCAAGGATTTAAAAGGGTTGAATAGAGTCTTCAAGAAGATTTTTGCTTGGAAAGGTGGAGCTTTTTTCCTTTTACCTCAAGCCTAAGGAGAAGGTCTTCAACGAGTCTGACCAGTGAGTCTGATGTGTGTCCCAATGGACAGAAGTTTGAGTCGTGCCCGAAAAAGCAGAAAGGCAGACTGCTGTTGCTTTGTTTTCCTGAGATTGGAGTATAAAGATAAATATAAAGAAGGGGACTTTCGCTCCCAAGCTGGCTGGGGTAAAGAATATATGTTTCCTTTTTACCAGATGTTGGTCAGGGGCATTAGAAGACTGGGGAGGGTTGTCTTAGATACCAATCAAGAATGCCTAGAGGGCAAGGTGAACTCAGCAGAAGGCTGTTGGGAAATGTTAGACCCAGTTTGATGGGAGAAACCAGGGTTAGGGGCTGGTTTCTGAAGAAAAGTGCTCTTCAAAACAAAGAGTTGGTTGTCTTCAGCTGCCAGTTCTAGTGCACACTGGTGTCAACCATTCTGATGGTGGCAGGTGGGGTACAATTGCTAAAGAAGCCCCCAGGTCACCAAATGTCAGTGCTGACAAATCTATAGTTTTGTTACAGCAAAAGGATAAAATATGGCACCAGCATTAAAGCTAAGACATACATCTCAGCCATAGGCTGTGTCACAGCAAGGGGCCAGGAGAGACCCGGAGCTAAATCTCTAATTGTCTTCCTTCTGTAAGGGCCATGGCAAGATGCACGAGCTCTCTCAGAGCAGGAACTACTGCTGTGCGCGCAGAATTCTAGGAACAGGGAGACCAAAGTAGTCTTGACCAGGGCTTTGTATATTCCGCTGGTCATGGAGGTATATTTTTGCTATGAAATCCACTCCAATGGCTGAGGCCTTTGGGATTCTCCCTAAGGCCATGCACAAATCATCAACTTCCCTCTTACCATGAAACAACGCTGACAAGCTAGTACAAGCCAGCCCCAAACTTAGACAAATGGCTACAAAGTGACTATTAACCCTGCCTTGACCTTGACCAGGATTCAGTGCCATGCTGGTATATATTTTTTTTCTGAGTAAACAGCTCAGGTGTACTCCAGGCTTGTTGAAATTAACCTTCATAGTGTACCAACTCGTGAGAATACCTGTCTAGTAAGAATGTTTCCACCCCTCACCTCTCCCTGTGCTCTAAGCCTAGAAGAGGTGGAAGCAGCGTAGAATGGAGGAGGAGAATCGAAGCCCAGGATGAAGAAATAGCGAGTTCACCACACCTATTTCCTTCTCAAAGTGTGTCTGTCTGGGTGGACATGTACAAGACTTAATTTGGAAGGGAGTGGAATCTTGTGACTGTTACATAGGACTAGATACTTTAATTATTGAACTAAGGCCATTTTCATGACTACAAATAGCTAACAGACTTTTTTTTAATTGGTGATGATTGACTGTAAATCCATGAGGCTTGCCTTAAATTTCCTCTAGTGGGCAGAGGAAAATTAGCCCCACAGAATAGGTTTGAATAGGTAGAAGGAGAAAATGATCAAGGCTTTTGTTATTGTATCACATGAGTCTGATTCTTTTAAATATGGGTCATATGGGAATATCAAAGGTAAAATTGGACAAGTGCCAAGCAATGTCCAAGAAAAATTAGAGAGGTTAAACAAATAATCAGATAGATAAGTAAAACTCTCCCTTTCCCAACCCAAACCCAACTAGATATAAACACTGGAAACTTTTTGCTTTCCTGATGATTCAAAATGCTTACATACATCATTTGGTTTTATGATGAAGACAAAGAGATTAAGACACCAGTTTTGAATTTAAGAGCTTGTTTGCAGGATTAAGAGATATCTGGAACAGCTGGAAAATTGTAAGGTTGATGTGTGAAACTTCTCTTCTAGGCCATTAAGGCATGTGACTGGGAGCAAAATGACAGCTCCTTTCCCCTGGGCCCCTACTGTGGTGGTTTGACTGGGTTCTATGACTGGGTTCTTGCCATCCGATGAGGATAGAAATGGTGTAAAGCACTTGCAGACCTGGCTCTTAAAAGCCAGCTGGACGCTTCAGATGTTTCTTTTTCTGCTACGGTGATGTTTAAGGGTTGTGCTTTCTAGATGGAGACAAGATGGAGGGAGTTCTCCCGACCTGCACAAGGCTTTGCGGGAGTAAGTTCAGCCATGGAAATGTTGGGTTAAACCATAGGTTAAATTATCCTGACTACTATAAAAGGGCTATGAAGAAAGGAAGGAGCTGGCACATGCAGCAGTTTTCCACAGGCAAAGGTCTAAAGGTGGAATCAATATTTCTTTTAGATCAATATTTGTTGAAGAGAATGGGGACTAGGGAAAGAAGAAATGACATGAAATAACTCTATCTTGTGGTTGCGTTAAAAAAAAAACTTGAAAAAAATACAGACAGAAGTGCACAAAACCCATAAAGTTTTCACAAATAGAACATGCCTGGCATGTGAATACAACCCCTCCCAACACCTAGAGCTTTACCAGGATCCCAGAAGCTCTCCTCCACCTTGTGGCTTCACGTTGACCTCAACTTTACCATGTCCTTCAGAAAGAATCTCCCTCCCCTGGTCCATTTAAGTTTCCATATTACCCAGAAACTCTAGGCTTCTTGAAATTTCTTAATTTTCTAGTTTTGACAAGTAGTAGGGAAAAAAATAAGACAATAAGGAATTGAATGAAAAATCAAACTGATTTTAATTCTTAGTGGATTTTATTTTAATTAATTTAATTTAATTTTCTTTAAAATATTATGCATTCTTGTATGTTCATAAAAACTTGAAAAATTAGTTATGTATGTTAAAAAGGACATCTTATTCCATTTTAAAATAGATTTTACAAGGCAAGTTGCATGGTCATGATCCAGTGCAAGTAAAAACAAATACTGGAGAAAACAAAACAAAAGAAAAAAACAAATATTGGAGAGTAACCAAAATATGGTTACATGGATAATAAGAATAAAAAGAAAATACTTAGTGCAATCAATCAAAAGTAAAAACACTATGAATTACAATATAGTAAAAGCAATAAAAATAAAGCTTTATACTTAAACCTTATCTCAAAAGCTGTTCTCACAGAAAGATTCACAGCCTCAAATATATTCCTTAATACAGAAAAGGACTAAAAATAAATATGTTACCTATCTTAAAAAGAAGAGAAAAAACCAATAAACCAAAATAAACCAGGAAGTGAGGCTAACCAGATTTCACTGATTCTCAGACCCATTTTATTTTTTATTTTGACTGCTCTGAAATCAGAGCGTGTCCTCAATTTGTGTTGACCATGGGGCAGTGTGGTCCTGTTGTTATTTCCTGTGCACGTGAGAATTCAGCTATTCTTCCTGGTAGCACTACTGAAATCCCTTGGCATGTCAGCCACAAACCCACTGAAGCACTATTTGAGGAAGAGATGTGGATACTGTTTGACGTCTGAAATATTATGAATGACACTTCCAATAAGGCATGTGAGAGAACTAGCAACAAAACTTGCGAAATGAGGATTAGCGGATTGGAGATCACCCTTTTAAAAAATGCTGAGTCATAGGCACGGAGGACAGTGTTATATGGAAAAATGGTAACACTGATGAGTGATTTAAAAGAACTGGGTTCTCAGAAGACAACTTCGAAATCTCTTAAGCAATTTTGTATTTCCCTTTTAGGGATACACAAAAGAAATATGATTAAAATTTATGCCTCGTGAATTAAAAAAACACCCTTCCAATAAGTATAAAATAACATTCTAAGCGATAAGAAGACTTTATGTACCAAATTATGTGAAAGTGTTTTATTTTTCTCAGTGGTATCCCGAAATAATGATGAAAACAGGGTAGCACAGCCAAAAGTTAAATGTTAATGTAATAGAAAACCGAAAAAGTAGAATGTATAAATATAAAAACTAGATTTTTCAAAAAGATTAATAATATTTACATAAACTCTTCATGAACCTGATTAAGAAAAAAAGTGTGAGAGCAAAAAGATGTAAGATTAGGAATAAGAAAAGGACAGAGCAACAGAGAAGGCCGATTAAAACAATAAGAGAATGTTACAAACAACTCATCAGCAAACTACTTGAAAATGGAGAACGGGTGTTGTCGAACTTTCCCTGGAGAAGGCCAGGTAGTAAGTATTTTAGGATTTTCAATTCTAGAGATAAATCGAGAATATTATGTAGGTATTTAAATAACTGTTTAAAAATGTGTACAGCATTTTCAGCTCAATGGCAGTAGAAAGATAGAGAGTGGACCAGACTTGGGCCTGGAACATTGTTTCCTGACCTGAAGTAGAAGCAAATGATGATTTCCCACAAATCCAATATGACCCAAGAAGAGGTGGGTAATTTGAAGAGAACAATTATGGTGGAAGAAATTAGAACAACACTTAAAGAAGTACTAATATATAAGACACCAAGGTCAGATGATTTCAACAGTTAAATATTATCTGACCTTTAAAGAACAAACAATGCCAGGGTTATTTCTGACCATTGAAAACTCTTACGGAGAAAAGAGATGGAGATCTCCCAGATTCAATTCTCCCAGCCTAATGCTAATATCAAACTCAGTTGTTACACGATTAGTATTCAAAACATATAGACCGTCAGTATTTATGGATGTAGCTGTAAAAACAAAAAATGAAATATTAGTAAAAGAATACAGCAAATTATCAACTGAATGGTATGTTTTAACCAAGTAGGAAAGGCAAGGGTATTTGGATATCAGGATATCTGTCAATATAATTTACCAAATCAACAAATTAAGAGAAAAACCATATGATCAGAGCAATAAATGCTAAAAGGGCATTGGGCAAAACAGCAACAATGAAACCAAACAGCCCAGAAAGTTCTTCCTACCAAAAAACCCTCTAAATAAATGGCAATAAAAGGGGGGCTATTTAGATATGATTAAGACTATTTTTATTTTATTATTATTTTTTTAAAGATTTTATTTATTTATTTATTTGACAGAGATCACAAGTAGGCAGAAGGCAGGCAGAGAGAGAGGAGGAAGCAGGCTCTCTGCTGAGCAGAGAGCTCAATGTGGGGCTTGATCCCAGGATTCTGGGATCATGATCTGAGCCGAAGGCAGAGGCTTAACCCACTGAGCCACCCAGGCGCTCCATGATTAAGACTTTTCTAAAAACAAAACAGGAAACATCACTCTAAGTCTTGAAATGATAAAGGCAAGGCAATGAAATTCAGAAACAAGATGCCAACTATTACTTTTATTATTCAATAGTACTTTGTAAGTTCTATTGAATCTACTAAGACAAAATAATAATAAAATAACATGTATAAGTATTGGTGAGAACAGAGCTAAATTGATCAACTGATTCTAAACCTGGAAAAACCCAAGAAATTCTAGTTTAAAAAATTTCTGAACAAATAAGAGCATTTGGTAATGCTGGACACAAGCTTTTTATATCCCAGGAATAAGAATCTAGAAATGGAAAGGGGAAAACATTCCATTTATAACCCTAACAAAAAATCTGAAATATGAATAAGAAGAGTACAGGATGTACATACACAGAATAACTGATAATGCGAGGCGGAAGGATATAAATTAACTGAATCAATGGAAAAATGTATCATGTTCTTGGATGGGAGAGTTAGTATCATAAAAAATCAATTATGTCACTATTAATATATCAAGGCAACTCCAATTAGAATTCCAATGAAGGCTTTTGGGGGCATAATTGATTATGACGATCTTAAATCTCAGATGGAGGGGAAAAATGCCCACGAGTAGCCAGCCAGTAAGTGTAAAAAGAAGCATAGCAAGGAGGCGTCTACTTTACTAGGCATTAAAACACTAAAAAGCCACCATAATATATCAATATGATACAGGCATAGGGACAGCTATATAGATCAGAGCACAAACGGACAATTCAGAAATAGATCCCAATAGAATTTTATATATGAAAATGTGGTATTTCGACCCAGTGGAAGAAGAGTGATTTATTTAATAAATAACGTGAGCACAACAGGCTATCTATCTGGGAGAAAATTAAAAAGGACTTTCATCTAGTATCATTTATAAGAGTAATTTCCAAATGGATTAAAAGAAAGAGGCTTGCAGGGTCTCTTTAAACTGATGGATCTTGTCGTTTGAAATTGTGCTTTGGCCACCACATCGCTGTCACCAGGTCCAAAGCCCTTGCAGGCTGAGGGGAAGCTGGCAGGACAGAGACTGAGGCCTGTTGATTTCCTCCCTTGCAGGGGAGCTTGGAAGTAAGGCTTTAAGCACAATGTGGAAAGACGAGGAAAAGGAACATTGAACCTGTGATAGTGCCTCTGCTTGAGAAAGCCAGCTTGGGTAGGGGATGGGTGGGGAGAAGGAGAGAAGAGGGAATGAGAGAGAGAGGGAGAGGAGGGGAGTGAGAGAGAGAGGGAAAGAGAGAGAGGGAGGGAATGAGAGAGAGAGAGAGAGGGAGTGAGAGAGAGAGAGGGAGAGGAAATGAGAGGGAGGAGGAGACAGAGAATGAGAGAAACAGAATTAGTTTATGTTGGTGTGTGTAACCCCCTCAACTTTCTAGAATAGCTCTTTCACAGGAAAGAAAAGAGATGTACTTACTGCCCCCTCTTTCCTCATACTTAAGTACTTTGGAAAAAATAGGGACAGAAGCCAGAAAATGAAGCAGAAGGCTTAGGGCTTTTTTGCACTCACAGCCGGGCACAGGAGTCCTGATAGAGAAGTCCGGTGATGGGTATTAAGGAGGGCACGTGCTGTGACGGGCACTGGGTGTTACACGCAAACGATGCCTCATGGAACACTACATCAAAAACTAATGAGGTACTGTATGGTGACTAACATAACATAATAAAATTTTAAAAAAAAAGAGAAGAAAAGAAAAGAAAAATCAGTGGGCTTGGGGAGGAGAGAGGATGAGAGGGTAGCTGAGCAGCACCTCCAAGGAGGGGCTGGTCTTGGTGCCGAGGACCCAGAAGGAGGAAAGGAGTTCTGGCCCAGCTCAGGGATGCGAAGGACAGTTGAGCGGGGAGCCCAAGACCAAGCGTTGTTGCAACCACAGAGGACCAGCAGCAGGACTTGGAGGGGTTAGGGAGGGCGGGGCAGGAGGGCTTCCCAGATGCCATACAACACTGTCCTAGGCCAGAGAGGAGTTCATTTAGGGGCTGGTAAGTGACCAGAGACAAAGCACCTGTAGCAGGGTGGGGGCTCTCTGACACAGCCAGCACCCGGGGGGGGGGTCCCCAGCTGGTGACAAAGGCCCCAAGTCTCTGGCTCTCACCCACCATGCCACCTTGGAGAACTTCCTGAAGCTGAAGTGGCCAGGACTAGCCGCCCCTCAGGAATGGTGTCACGGGGCAGGAATATGGTTTTGGGGTCAGACATGCCTGGGTTTGAATCCCGAGTGACCTGATCACCAGCTAGCTCTCTGGTCACGCACGGGCAGTTGGTTGGGCCCTCCGAGCCTGTTTCCTTGCTGGTGACATGAGAACTAAGAGACCCCAGGGAGCTGTCAGGGGGTTCAACGGAAAGGAATTAGACAGCACTTTGCATAGTCCAGCACAAAGTCACCACTTAATACACATTTTCTTCCTTCTTCCTGGGGAAGGAGGGGTGGTTTCCCATTGTATCCTGGAGGCCTCTCTTCCATGAGTCAGGTCACCCAGACCTGCCTCAGCGGGGTGGGCTGGAGTGTGTCTTAGCAAGCTCAGTCTCAAGGCCCATTGTCATCTGCTGCTTTACCGACAGTCTTTGCTATTGTATCCCTTTGTCGAGAATAGTGCCTGGGACATAGTAGATGTTCAATGAAAGTGTTCAGGGAGTGAATTAACTTGTCTTTTTTATCGTGAGTCTACTCCGCATGAAACCCTAGAAATTCCTTAGTTTTCACCTGGACGATTATTGTCCCCTGGAGATCTGACTTCCTTTTTCAGTTTATGGTTTTTCACAGAGAGCTGAGACTTCCTTCTGTCAGTACCAGGTCTCACCTCATATTACACTTTACATGTATTCATATACACCTGGACCAAAGCCTGCATGAAAAAATACATATTTTGCTATAAGCGGATAAAAAGATTTCTGCATGATGCTTTGGAAATTACTGGCTACTGGAAACTTACTTAATTGACAGTTTACCAGGCTTTCTTGGCAATCATTATGCCTACTCAGGAGTTTTTGCAAGGTGAGCAAAGCTAACATACACGTGGTTTTTAGATGTAATGAAATTTTTATGAATGCTAAGTCCAACAATTAATGAGGTTAAAATAATATTATATTTTGGCAATAAACATTTATTAATTTATATTTTGCTGGTTTCTTTTCACTTTTTGGAGCCAACGATTTTATATTCTGGCCTCCAACATTTTTGTAGGTCTCTGAGGAACTTATATGACATGGGCACTGGGCCTAGAGTGCCTGATGGAGAAAAAATTCTCATAGGATTGTGGATGCAGCGCTTTGTAACTTAGCAGGAATGGGTCTAGGTGGTGCTGTCTGGAAAAGGGAAAGGCCATCTTAGGAGACTGTCTTCTAGCTCTGGTCTCCTCTCCACTCAGCCCTGATTCTCTTTTTAGTGTCCTGACCCATCCCCACCCCTGCCACCCCATCTTCTTTTGGTTTCCACCCTCCACATAGAAACTTATTACATCACCTGCCCTCAAGGCCACAATTCCTGGCTAATGAGGCACACTGAGCTGCATTATTTTTTAAAAGATTTATTTATTATGAGAAAGAGAAAAAGAGAGAGAGAAAGAGGGTCCGAGGGAGAGGGTTAGAGGGAGAGAGAGAGACTTTCAAGAAGGCTCCACACCTAGCATGGAGCCTGATGTGGGGCTCAGTCTCATGACTCTGAGATCATGACCTGAGCCAAAACCAAGAGTCAGGTGCTTAACTGACTGAGCCCTCAATCTGCTTATTAGATACTAGCAGTTCTAGGCTGAGTCATTTGTTTTTGTCTCAGAAAGGAGGGTTGGCAAATGTGAGTTGAAGGTAAGAAATGGTGGATGAATTCTTTGCACTAACTAAAAGGCACCTTTCCTTCCTGGGAGATGTGGCTAGCAACAGTGGCCTTCCGGTGAAGGTGGTCTTATCCAGAGATCTCCTCGGTGTCTCTCCACCAGTCTTGTCCCTATTCAGAGAGTGGACAATGGAATGAAGGGGAAGCGGATGAAGATCCCATATCTGAGACCTAATTATGCAGCTGACTTCATAGATGTCTACTGAGATAATGGTCTGGGGGTAAGTAGCATCCTCATCTCCTGGGGACGGGTTTGAAATGCAGAGCCCCAGGCTCCACCACAGACCTGCCAAATCAGAAGCTGCAGTTTAATGCAAACTGTAGGTCCTTTTGTGTGAACACTGAGGTTTGAGAAGCCCCGTACCAGCCCTCATCTCCTGGATGTCCCAGGAACACTTGGCGTCCAACGGTCTCCATCTAATCTGTTCATCTGCCCTCATGACTCATCCTGCTCTTGAGTTTTCTCTCTTTTCCTCTGGCTTTCTAGGGGGCCTCAAATACACTGTCATCATGGGCTTATCTTTATTGCATTCTCCCTGTTAGATTGTAAGCTTCTTGAAGACAGGTACTAAATCCATTCATTCTCTATCACCAGCAGCTTTCAATGAGCCTGAAGCCAGTGTTGACTTCTCTAGACCTGTTTCCTCATCCATAAAGTGCAGGAATTTCATCTCAAAGAGTCCTCCTGACCTTAACATTCTGGGATTCCATGATGTGCCTGAGGGAATCAGAAGTGCAAGGTCGAAGCACCTTGACAGTCACGTAGCTCAACAACTTCCTCCCCTGCTCCTGCCCCAGGTGAGCCCCTTAGCCACGTCCACCTCAAATGACCATCCAACTTAAGCACGGCCATTCTCATGACAGAAAGTTTAAGACCTCTGCAGTCAGTATATTCTGTTTTCAGAAGGCTCTGCATTTTTAGAAACTTGTTCTTATATTTTTGAAGCTTCACAGTTAAACTCAAAGAGAATGGATATTGGAATAAGATAGGACTGGTCTCCAGATCTGCAAGAGCCACTAACTGTGGGAGTTGGACAGACTCAAAGACAACCATGTGACCCGTGCCTTCTGGTGTTCATGCCCCTGTGGCATTCCCTTCCCTTGATGGAGGTGAGTCCGTTGACTTACTTCTAACCAAGAGAATATGTTAAAGCTAATGCGTTGTCACCCCTCTGATTGCATTACTTTATGTGGTGAAGGTGATGTCACTCCCCCAATTAAATTATAGAAGACTCTATGTCCCTAGAAGACTGTCTTGCTCTCTCCAGGGCTGTCTTGAAGCATCAAGCTGTTGTGAATTTTGCCGCCACAAGGAAATCAATTCTGCCATCAACCTGAGGGAACTTGGAAGGAAAACCTTCTCCAGTTGAGCCTGCAGATGAGAACCCACCTCCGACTGACATGCCAATTTCAGCTTTGCAGAGATATACCCTTCTTGGCCTCCCGACTTTCAGAAGATGTGCAATAGTAAACGTGTGTTGCTTTAAGCCACTATTTGTGTTTCAAGAAGTATAGATGGGAAGGTGGTATCATGGCAGTAGTGGGGGTGGGGGTGGGGTGGATCAGTTATGTGACTTTGAGTGCAAGTCATAGAAAATCCAATCACTGACAGTGATTGAATGATGAAGATGTGCAATATCCCACACAACCAGTATAGCTAGACAGAAACCATTTTTTTTAAAGATTTTATTTATTTATTTTACACAAAGAGAGAGATCAGAAGTAGACAGAGAGGCAGGCAGAGAGAGAGGGGAAGCAGGCTCCCCGCCAAGCAGAGAGCCCAAAGTGGGGCTTGATCCCAGGAACCTGAGATCATGACCTGAGCCAAAGGCAGAGGCTTAACCCACTGAGCCACCCAGGTGCCCCCAGAAACCAGTTTTTAGGCTTGCTTAAGAAACTGGGTCACTGATATCATCAAGGATTTAGGTCCTCTCGATCTTCTGTCTCTGCTGTCTCCAGTGTGTGTCTTAGTCTTTCATTTCCCTCCTCCGTGGTTGTAACACGGCTGCAGTAGCTCCAGGCATCACCAAGCCCAGAGGTGGAAAAAGACACCTCCTCCCCCCCATGCAAATTTGTTTATAATTTCCCATCTCCCTCTTCCTTCCTTCATATCTCACTGGTCAAAACTGGGTTACCCCTAAAATAACCAATGGGAAAGAGATCATCATGTTGGGATTGATTAATGAAGGTTCTCTGGGGTGGAGAAGAACCAAGGCTCCTCTGAAGTATAGGGCCCTGTAAGGCTGGAATCAACTCAGAGTTCTGTCAGCTGGGAAAAGAGGGGGTGAGATGTCAAACAACGACATGTGCTACAGGGTAGGTGACGCCTTAGGGGATTCGGACCCAGCTCTATTTCAAGTTGAAGTCTACAAGTGGCTACTGTCTCATGAAATGTGGACTTGCTCTTGGCAAATTCTCAAGCACTTTAAAGGGTAGCTGTGGGTTTTCTTGGGTGAAAGTTATTCGGGACATACTGGATTTCATCAAACCTAAGAAACCATAGAGTCTAAGATTCACCATTATTTTATGAACCTTTAAGTTAAAAAAGGTACTTTAAACTCTGTCATAATGTACTAACAGTGGTTTTATGTGGCTCTTGAGTCTGCAATACTAGCCCCTTTCTGCTTTGAAATTTCCTTCACCTCTCCTGAGGAATTCTGCAATTACTCCTGCTTCTAGTCGCCTTGCATCATGTGGGGCAAAGAGAACTGCTTCATTTCTTGTGGATTTCTTCTTTTTTTAGGTTTTGAAAGCTGCTTTTTGCTTTGTGAGAAAGTATGGAATTGCAGTTGTTCCTTTAACAACAAATATTTGCTTCACAAATGTCAATTTATACCCCACTCCTCTGCTTCTTTATGCATACACAATAGCTCATTATTTGGACGCCAAAATGCAGGCTAATCTTTCAAGAGCCTTTTAAATGGCATTGAACCTCAACACCCATCCTTGCAACCACATATTGAAGTCCTCTGAAATTCAGATGACAATATCAACAGCTGTGACCAAGTTTGCCATGCAGCGGCAGTGAAAACTAACTATACCATGATTGCCTTGATTCTAAGGCACATTTTGATTTTAAGGATGGTAAAATGTAGGAGGGAAAGGGCAGGTCTTAGAATGGATGAATTTGGGTACATCTAAATAGCGGAATAGTCTTTGGCTTAATCAGAACTATTGATGGCTTCGTGTTTCTCATTAACGCCCAGGAGAGCCTGGGCTCAGCAGTGCACTAAAAATGCAGGGAAAAGCTGGTCAGTGGTGGCTTGAATGGTCCTAATTAGATCAGAGAGACACCCGAGCCAGGTTCTTTGCTGAGCTGGTTGTTCCACATGAGTGGTCACCCCCAATACTTGTGATTTTCTTATTGCTAATTGGACAAACGCTGGTGTCATCGGTCACTTCCTGAATTTGTTTTCTGCTTCACTGCACTCTTCACCGAGGCAGTAAGATACTGCTGGAGAGGAAGAGGGGTGTGTGTGCGTGTGTGTGTGTGCATGTGGGTGTACACACACACACACACACACACGCACACACACAGGAGAGACGGGGGGGGAGAAGAGAGAGAGAGTTAGAGAGAGAGAAAGAGAGGGAGAGAGTCTTGGCAGTCTTGAGTTTAGTGAGGAAAATCACTCGCCTTAAAGCTGGTTTCTAAAATGCTGTGATCTAGTAATCTGTGTGAAATCAGAAAGGCAGCACAGCCCTTATTGGGATTCTGCAGGAGGGGCTCACGGACACAGTCTCCTTCGAGGACCCCGTCTCTGAGATGCGGCTGGGATCCTGGGGAGCCCATGTCTGAACACTGCAAATCCTGGAAAACGAAACCAGGCCCAGGCCAGACTGCCCTGGGCAGATA
Source organism: Mustela nigripes (assembly GCF_022355385.1). Lineage (NCBI taxonomy): Eukaryota > Metazoa > Chordata > Mammalia > Carnivora > Mustelidae > Mustela > Mustela nigripes. Next base: position 150,026,071 of record NC_081558.1, on the reverse strand, counting down.
CGGATTTCCAGAGGGGGACAAGGAAAAAAAACAAGTGTGAGAGCTATCTTATCTGAGGTCAAACAAGTGAATGGCACTTTCTTTTTTTTTGATGGCTTGCTGAAGAAAATAACACTTTTTTGGCCAAGTTCCACTCTGCTGTGAAAGTCCACTGTTCCTCAGCATCTCGGTGCCTGGCCCACCCACCCAGCAAAAGCATGTGCCCATCGGAGGCAGGAAGAGAGCCCTGGACTCTCTGTCCCCCAGGATCCTTTTTGCCCCCAGCACAGCCGGGTTGAGGCTGAGACAGCATGTGACATGATTTTAGTAAACTCCATCTTTCTTCATGCTTCTCTGAACTCTGGAATCATTGTTTCTTCTTCTAATACATGTTTTTCAGTTTCACCTCTCACCTTGGTAAAGAGTGGAGGAAAAGAAAAGTTCTTTCTTTTTTTTTTTTTTTTTTTTGGCAAATAGTGTATGGCATTAGAGCGGTGCACAACAGTGAAAAGTGTGCGCTCTGGAATCTGATAGGACTGCGTTCGGAACCTGGCTCCTTCCCTTACTAATGTACTACCCCAGGTGAGTGTCTTAACCCCTATAGATCTAGGTTTGCTTATCTGAAAAATGAGGGTACTAATGGGAAACCCGTCCCTGATTGCTGGAGGATGAAATGAGATGGCTCACGCGCAGTTATGCCCTGTGTGGCACCTGCTAAGGGTTCAATAAATGGTAGCCCACACTGCTATATTCTCTGTATACATTTGAGGGGTTTTAAGTTCCTTATTACTCCTTACTGATTTTATCACTGTCACCCACATGTCCCTAAAGGGAGGATCCGTCCTTGACCTTGTTCTCCTCTCGTGGACAGGCTTTCCGCCGGCGATTGCCTCTTCCGCCCTCCTGTACCTCGAGTTCTGTGTACTCACTGCGGGTGTGATCTCTCTTCCTAGCCCTGGATTTACACAATCACCTGCTGACGGGACCCAGCTTGCAAGTAATATTGAAACTGATCTCACTGTCCTCTCCCCACACCCGCTTTTCCTCCGTGGTTTCTCTCTCACCCAGGGCCTCAGTCGCCCCACACAGAACTGGGGCGCGTCCCAGCCCGGCTTGCTCTTCGACCCTTTACCCCCAGGGAGTCACTGAGGCTCCTGCTTTTCTGTCCCCTCGGTCCGTCCCCTCACTCTTGTCCGGGTGCCCCGGGATTTCTGTAGTTTTACTGTAACCAGCATTTCTAACAGGCTTCATTTCCCTTCTTTCCATCTACCAACCCATCCTTCCCTCTGTTGTTCTCATCTATTGACAACATCCTTTAAAAACCTTCTGTGGCTCCACATTATCCTCAGTGTAAAATCCAAACTCCTTACCAGGGCGTGCAAAACCCGTCCTGATCCAGTCTGTCCCTCTTGCTTTCTTACAGAGGGACTTTTCCCTTTGTCTTCAAATTCCTGTCTCTCCAGCCATATGGGAATGCTTGGAATACTTCCGGATCAATGGGAAGCTCCTGAACTTTGCATAAATTCTTCCCTCTGTGTGGAAGGCAATCTCCCTCATTTTTTCCCCTTGGCTTATTAATTTCATTGGGTAACTCATTTCAGCTTAGTCGACTCTCCCATAAAGTCCTTCCTGACTGTACACTCAAATCTGGGTTAGGTTCCCTCCATTGCACATTGTTCCTTATGCATTCCTTCATCATAACTCTCACACATTCCTTCAGTGAAGGGAATTTATTTTTAAGCTCTGCATCCACCACACCTAGCATTAAGTAGGGCACACAATGAAATACAGTGTGTTTTCTGGAAGAGTGAACAGAAGAAAGAAGGAAGGAATGGATCATTTGGATGGGACTAAATCTAGAAGGTAGATAGTCTTCTAACATTTTTTTTTTAAGATTTTATTTATTTATTTGATAGAGAGAGATCACAAGTAGATGGAGAGGCAGGTAGAGAGAGAGAGAGAGAGAGAGAGAAGCAGGCTCCCCGCTGAGCAGAGAGCCCAATGCGGGGCTCGATCCCAGGACCCCGAGATCATGACCTGAGCCGAAGGCAGCGGCTTAACCCACTGAGCCACCCAGGCGCCCCGTCTTCTAACATTTGATGTCAGCATCTCAGTACTTGCCCCAGAGGCCTTTACATCGGGAGATAAATCACCTGTGTTTCCTCTCGGTTGTCTGCCCATGGACAAAACCTCCTGTGCCCTCCAGAAGCAAACACCATGGTCCTCTAGAGCCAGGTCTTGGGCATGGGAGGAATGAATCACTCTGCTTCCCAGGTTCTGTCCTTCTGACAATGGAGGTCATATACAGAGTAAGTCCACCTTTTCAGCCACTTGACCTTGAAGTACTGAAGATGTTGAAGTACTGAGGAATGAATGCCCAGATGTGTCGGTCAATCAGTCCCGGGTCCAGCCTTTCTTAGTTGATGTTCAGGTTTTATGCATCAATTTTTATTTTCAAGTGGCCTTATAATGGTTAATAACATCTCTTCCACCTTCCTTTTTAGCATTATTTCCTGTTTCTCTGTAACAAAAGAGACATTTTGACAACACATGAATATATCTTTAGATCTGGGGTGCTCTTTTAAAGCTTGTGGGTTTTTAGGCTTTTCATCAGATGGGTGAGACTTCTGTATCTCTAATTTGCCCTGAAGATGTTTCAGTTCTGAGTAGCTCTGATCAACTCAGTTTTCAAAGCATTGATCTTCAGTGCACTGAGGGAGTTTGAACAGATCCTTTGCCCAGTCTGGTGCATTTTTAGTACTTTTGTCCCTTATTTCTATGAATAGTGAATTAAAGCAACGGGGAGAGGGTAAAGTTAGTATTAGGAGGACTTGCTCCTCTCTTGACCATTAATAGCTTCTATGAAAAAGAAGTCATTAAATGAAAAACTTCCTTTTTTTTTTTCCTTCAGCTATTATAGGTCCAAAGCTGCTTTTAGACAAGGGCTGATGCTTTTTATTTCTATAGAGAGGATTTTTTAGGTGCCAAGAAGGCCATGTCCATTCCTCCAGTGGGTAAACCTGACAAGGGAGGTTAACATATTGATCCAAGGTCACATAGTAAGTTAAGTGTCAGACTCAGAAGAACAAACACCCAGGCTTGGCATGCTGTCACTGCAAAATTTTGCCAGCTGTACCCTAATGGTCTGATATTTTATACAGTAGGTGACACACTTCCTTTGTCAGTCACTGTCTTCCGTTGTGTCTAGATGGAGCTTTTTTTTTCCCCATAAGCATGGGAGATTTGACCTCTTTTAAAGTTGACCTTAGGATCCTTTAATTCATAAGCTTGTCATCCTCAGGTACTCAAGACACAATGAATGGGACATACAGTTCCTAGGATGCCTGCAGGTGTGCTTTCTTAGGGGACAAACCAGAAATGATGTCCTAGACTGATGTCCTGAGAATCCTGGCATCTTCCATGCTGGAGTTCTTGGCTGCACATTTCAAAGAAAATTCCAGAACATAGGCCCCAACCTCAGAGATTTGTATTCAGTTGGTTTGAGGTGAGGCTCAGGCATGGTTATTTTTAAAAACCTCTTTGAATGATTTCAATGTATGACCAGGGTTAAGGACCAGTATTCTTGGCTCTCCCGCCGATTCGGTGCCGAACCCCTTGATCCTTAAAAGCAGGCTTTGTAGAGCTGTGGCCAAACAGGTCAGAACTTTGCTCTATTTTTAATGTAAGCCACATTTATTGTACTCTGCAGATGCTGAAGAATGCTGGCTTATCCTCAGGTGTCACAGACTAATGATCTAACTTCTCTGTAAGGAGGCCCAGACGAATGAAGCAAACTGAATCTCTCATCTTCTGAAGCAGCTGGAGAGGTAGAGCTTGAATGGAACAGGCCGGCATGGCCTTTGGAGTGAGTAAAATAGTGTCTCTTGAACCTGTCAGAAGTTCTTGAAATAAAGCAGTGGATAAAAGGAACCAGTGGCTATCATTTAGGTTTTTTTCCAGAAGGCTTTGAGATGTTCTTCATCAGAAGGGAATTTGTAACTGGGGAGGGAACTAAAAAACCTGCCAGGAATTGAGGACTGGTTGGCAGATGAGACGGTCCGGGCTGGGAACAGATGGCTATTTTTCTGGGTAGCCAGCTTTGGTGGAGACCCGCACAGAGATCTGATCAACAAAAACTTGTGCACGCTCAGATTTTTTTTTAATTACCCAACCTTGTAGTACCCTTTGAGACACAAGGCTCCTTAAGCACATGGGGTTCATAAACCAGCTCTCTGCCCTCCTCCTTGTCCAGGACAGCTTGTCCAGAACAGAGCAGCAGTGAGGCTGGGCAGCTATTTGTCTGGCTTTAACCTCAGTTCTTGGTTCATATTCTGAAAATGTAAAATCTTCAAAACTGTTATAAAGAAAATGAATCGAAGCCATTCTTGAGACTGTTTTGAAAGGCTGGGATGTGATGATCACCTGATGAGAAGCCCACAGAGCTAGAACTCTAAGAGGATGAATTGCTTAGACATTATATACCTTTCTCCCATTTTTAGGGCGTGCTCCATTGCCCTGGAGACCTCCTTGTTGTCCACGTAACCCAGAAACCCCTCTCTTGGATCCCCTGGAAGATTTTGCTTCTCTACCATCTGCTCCTGCTTCTTTTAATCTTAACACTGGTTTTTGTTGTTGTTGTTGTTTTGTTTGTGTTTTTTCTTTGACTAACTATTCATCACCCACTCAGTCCATGGAATTCAGGTGGGAGCTGTAACTGACCTTCTCCCCCAACATCTATACATCTTAGCCCAAGGTGGACATATCCCCTAGGCCTGGCCAATTCGCATATTATGGGGTTGGTCACCTTGCTCAAATTGATTTTATGAATTCTGGCCCAGGGATTTTGTGGGAACTATTGATAAAGAAGTTCTTTCTGTCTGTTGCTGTGCCAAGCTGGTGACCAGGGGTCACCATGAGGAGGGTAGCTTCTTGAGAAATGGAAACAAAACAGAAGGAAGTAATGTCAAGAGATGAAGCATGACATACTTCCTGACAACGTCTTTTGAATATCTGGATCCAATCATAGTTACCAGATATGCCCACTGGACTTTTCTGTTATTTTCGTCATCAGATACTCCCTCCCACATGGCTTTCCTCTAGCTGGTTAAAGTTGTGTCTCTGTCACTCATGGGATCCTTTCATAAGAGGCTCCTAATGAATACTTTCCTAGTGTACAATCCAATAAATCCAATATACACTAGTGTACAATCCAATTAAAACTAGTCTGTCCTGTCTCCCTGGGGACAGGCTCTTGGGGCAGTGGTGCATGGTGAGCTCACCCAAGAAATGGGTCTGTGCTCATGAGCCATTGGGAGAGGGGTCTTGGCTGGGGGTGGGGGTTGTCTCAGGCAAAGGGTTTATATTCTGATAACAGTTTCCTGGAGCCAACCCTTCTTCTTCCTCCTACTCTTCTTCTCCTTGTTTTTAAAGATTTTATTTATTTATTTGACAGAGAGAGCGAGAGCGAGAGAGAGCCAGCATGCATAAGCAGGTGGAGGGACAGAGGGAGAGGGAGAAGTAGACTCTCTGCTGAGGGGGGAACCGGATGTGGGGCTTGATCCCAGGACCTGAGTCGAAGGCAGATGCTTAAGGGGCTGAGCCACCCAGGCATCCCCAACACTTCTTCTTTTTTGATTAACCCAACATGATGATTGTGAGGAGTACAGAGAAGGAGGGATTAGGAATGAATCATTACTGAGTAACTTCTTTGTGCTGGGCACTGTGTCTGAGGCTTCACTGGTCACCTCAATCCTTACATAGATCTTAGGTATATTAATATTGCTGGTTTACAGATCAGAAAATACTAACAACAGTAATAACAGCTACTGTTTATTGAATGGTATGTTCTAATGTGGACTCTAATTCTACTTTATCCATTATAATCATAATAACCTGCAAGGTAGAGATTACAATCTGTATTTTATGGACGATGAAACAAATTTCAGAATGGTTAAGTTCGCCAGCACACAGCTAAAATAGAGGATAGCTCTGTATTTAGACAGACCCAATTTGAAAGCAGCTTGAGGGGTGCCTGGGGGGTTAGTGGGTTAAGTGTCTGCCTGTAGCTCAGGTCATGATCCCAGTGTTGGGGTCTCTGCTCAGCAGGGAACCTGCTTCTCCCTCTCTGCCTGCTGCTTCCCCTGCTTGTGCCTGCTTGTGCTCTCTGTGTGTCAAATAAATAAATAAATAAATAAAATCTTAAAAAAAATGAAAGCTGCTTGATATGAAACAGATCTACATTAATAGGCTGGCGATGGGTCTGGTCAGGTAGATACATTGGGCTAAGGAGGGCCTTTCAGTATGCCTGATATTGAAAGGGGATGAACAGTTCAGTGGGAATAAATCATGTAATGTGCGGCCCGCCTCAGGCCCTGGCCTAGGGACCATCAGCTTTAGTAGGGATGTCAGGTCAGATTACTTGTTTAACAAGATCTAAAGGAGTTCTCTACCCAGAACTTTAGAAAGACAAGAAGGAATAACTAAGGACACTTTGTAGAGCACAGCTCTCATCCAGCCTATATATTATAAAATAAACCCAAACATATCATAAACATACTGGATGCTCCTTATATTTGAGCATCTGGTGTTAATGACTAGTTGGTAAAGTGTAGAGCTGGCTGGGATTATGGGGTGCTTGCCAGGGCCTATTAGTATTCTGTCCTTATGGTGTGTGAGTCCTGGGAGTTCTGTTGATCTGTGCTAATGTCCTGTGGTGATTTGTGTCTCACATTGATCCACGCCAGCCCGCTTGAGCCGAGGACTCTTCTTTCTGAATCAGAGTCGATATCCAAGTTACAAAGTGTTCTCTTAGAATGCAACCACTTGGAGTTCAGTCTTAAAGGTTTATCAATTGCATTTCAGTCATGCCATGTAGTCCTGTTACAGTTGTCAAATTAATTAAACAAAGAGGCCATTAGACTGAGGTGGCTCAGTCTAATGTCACCGCTGCTTATGTAGCAAATCAAAATCTAAGCCTGTGAAGGCCTCAAGGTTGTAAAATGGAAAAACTAAACACAGCCAATCACAAAGAGCCAGGTGACTTTCTGCTGCAACCAATCAAACACCTTCTTGCTTCCGTACCTTCTCCTGACAAGCCCTTCCCTTAGCACCTGTCAGCAGAACTCTCTTAAGCACTTCTGGGTTTGTAGGGCCCCACTACGATCTGTCTTTGCTCAAATAATATTAAAGTTTTTAGTATGCCTCCATTTATCCGTTAGCAGCACCCATGGCTGTGGGCTTGTGGTAGGCTGAAACCGACTCCCACAGATGTCCGTGTCCTCGTCCCTGAAGCCTGGGAATCTGTCGCCCCACATGGTGAAAGGTGCTTTGCAGATGTGATTAAGCTCAGGATTTTCAAATCGGGAGATTATCCGGATTATCCAGGCGGACCCCATGTAATTACAAGTTCCTCATAAGAAGGAGGCGCAGGGTCAGGGGAAGGAAATGCGGCCGCGGGAGCGAGAGGTTGGAGCAAGACAAGGAAGCGGCGTGAGCCCCGCGCAGGGCCTCACCTCCAGAGGCCGAAGAAGGCAAACAGCCTCTCTCCCCCAGCCTCCAGCAGGAACCTGTTCTACGGACCCCCTGACCGCAGGCCGGTGGGCCTGATTTGAATTTCTGACCTCTAGCCCTGTAAAATAATAAGTTTGTGGTAATTTGTTACAGCAGCATCTGCTCCAGACCAAAGCTTAGACATTGGAGGGATGTTTTCCTGCAGCAAATGCTTTCTGCAAATACCCGCCACAGAGCATTACGGCATTTTTGCGACGGTGTACCCGTGACTTCCCCTGCTCTGTCTAGATGGGGTTTCACGGCTCCCTCCGGCTTCAGGAGGGAAGAGGATAACTTCCGATTTGTGTGCCTCTTCAAAAACGTCCCCCTCCCTGGCAAGGCCTTTCCGCTCCACCCGCTTCCTGTGTCACACTAGCAGTTGGTCCCCCCGCCACAGCAGCGGCCAGTGAAGCTGGGCTTTATTTTATAGTAGAGCTCTGGTCGGTTGACAAAAACAAAGTTTACCATTTAACTCACACTTAAAAGTTGCACTTTGGAGATTGCCGCAGAAGGCCCGCTTGTGCTCGGTTAGTGAGGGCCTTGAGGACCGTGACTTCATCACAGTACTTGGCCTCAGCGGGTTGGGAGAATGACTGGACTAGGAATAGGACTTGGGTTTTATTGGCACCAATTAAACTCAGGAAAAACTGGTGATTAAGCTTGCTTTTGTCCATCCATACCGGGCATAATTAATGCCGGTGACTGGTATTTATACTTGCCAGTTTGGGAGCCATTTAGTAGCGAACAATTGTGATCAGAAGTTTGCTTAGCGACTATTATTAGGTCAGCACAAAGGGAAGTGTTAATATATAAAAATTTAGAGATATTTAATTCAAGACAGCTGTTTTCAAAAGAAGGCATTAAAAAAATGTTTGGTGAAGGCTAATGAGGGAGAATATCAAGGGAGAACTGGGTACCTCGGGGTAGGATTCCTCCTCTTTGCCTCTGGTGGCCCCTGAAGGTCCTGGGAGAGCCGCTGTGGCTCCCGGGGGCAGGCTGGGTGGGCAGCCCGGTGCCGTGGCAGAATTCACCTTGTAGACGTCAGCCTTGGCGTCTCTCCCATCCAGACTGATGGGGCCGGATACACCCTCCATGATAGGGTCTCTGAGCTTCCCCTCTGGGTGCTCCAGGCCAGCCAGACCCCTTTGCGTTCCAGAGTCTGTCCTTCGACTAGGGACAATACAATTGATTAGGATTTATTTTTCTAAATTACAATTATAGTTCAGTTTTGTTTCTTTGAAATAACACCCTGGTTCTCTTGATTGGAGTTTTGAATGTTCCCAATCTCTTCAGTCACACATTTACAATCTTTTGGCTTATTTCTACAGATGGCTAAATTCATGCATTATGTATGGTTTTACGGGTGGTGCCTCAGAGGGCAAATTTATTCTTGAATATTTGCTGAGTACTATGGCCACTCCCGTGACTTATCCACGTGTGTGGTGATGATCCCACTATGAGTGGAGCTGCCTCCTCTTCCTATTGGAAGCCCACCCAGTAGCTTGGCAAGGGTGCCTGTGAGGGGGACAGAGATCTTCTTTCCCCAAAAATTTCTGAATGGGGAGGGGATCATAAGTCTTGCCATTGGATTAGAATGGTCAAAAGTGTATAAACTCAGCTTCAAAACTTGAGAACCTCAAGTCATGGTTCTCTTTGTTCTAATGCAAAACCCCCATGTTTTTCACCATCTAGAACAGAAAAACCACTTGAACACTCAGGTACGACTTTCCTGATAATGACTTGTCAGTCCCGAATCTCTGTCTTCAGTGAGGCTATATTCACTCAGCTGTGCTTGGTTCAGGACCCACATTTTTTACTCTCTTCCAATCAGTTGCTATTTCGGTTGTGGTTGGTTATGACTTCTTTGTTGTAATTGTGCTTAAGTAACATCGATGTGAAAACAATGGCTGTGCAGATATTATAGTTTCTGGTCTCCCTCTCTGCTCCTGCTTCTCTCTCATCACCACCAGGTCTTCCCCCAGCTGGCTCAGAATTCTGTGTAAATTTGAAGAGGAGGAACGACCACCCAGCACATCCCAATCACATGCTCCCTGCCCCCAACACCCCAACACTTCCATCATGTGCCAGTCATAAGTTTCAAACGGTTGTCTTGTCTCCCCGGGGCATCAATATTTGTTCAGAGACCCTCAGGCTCCACTGTTTCCACAGCGGGCTTTCTCATGTTACTGCAGCTGTGTCTTCATCACTTGAACTTGACCCACGAATGCTGCTCTCCTGGGGATCCCACACAGTGTGGGAGACACATCACTGGGCTAATTACACACAATGGAGAAAAGTTCACTTCTCAGAGCAGGAACCCTTTTGAGGTTAAAGCCTCAGTAAGTGCTTATGAGATGCTGATGCCTGGAGAGAAAAAGCATATAATTCCCCGATGGTTCCAGGCCACCCAAGAAAGGCAAGTCTAATGGGTGTTGGAGGGAGGAGCTGTCCCTGGAACAAGGGTGATGCCTGGAGGTCATCTTAATTGAGCTGCTAAATGGAGTTGTGGGTATTTTTTTTCTTTCCAGTGTGGATGGAACACCGTTTTTATGGCTGTACTTGTTTCATCTTTCTTATAACTGGCTTGCTCATCGGCATTGCTGGGTGTTGTGGACCGAAAATTATTAGGAGCAATATTTTTCCCTTCAAATGGCAAGCCTCCTCTATGTCTTCCTAGGTTACCTGTCAAAAGTACTTAGTAAAATGTGACTTGCGGTAGGTGGGTACCTGACTCGGATTTGCTTGCAGCTTCTTGGCATGTGCTTCTCAAAACATTAGCATATGAGGACACTGGCAGCCATCTGATATATCCATGGACCACTATTTCCATAGAAAAAAAGATGCAAGATAAATTATTAAAAAGTCAAATGAAAACTGTGTTCGGAATGAAAAACAACCATTTTTCTCCCAGTGAGAGACCTGATAGAGTTTACTATCCTTCACTAATGAATCCGTGTTTGTAAACAGACCGTATACTTTATCTGTCCAGCAGTGGAGGGTCTGAGCCACGGATGGATTTCCCTATCTAGTCTATTGCTTTTTAGATTGTATTTCTCCTAAATTTGGAAATCTGAATTCGAAATATGTCTTCAGTAATGGAGGGACGTGAGGGGTGGGTCTATCAAATAGTTCTGGGTAAACCCAAAATCATGGAGTGTTTTCTTTTTTTTTGTCTTGGTGCCCATCAGCCCCTCTTTCTTTCTTTTTTTAAAATTTTTTTTTTAAAGATTTCGTGTATTTATTTGAGAGAGTGAGAGAGAGATGAGAGGGGAGAAGGTCAGAGGGAGAAGCTTACTCCCCGCAGAGCTGGGAGCCTGATGCAGGACTCGATCCCAGGACTCCGGGATCACCACCTGGGCCGAAGGCAGTGGTGCAACCAACTGAGCCACTGAGGTGTCCCATCAGTCCCTCTTTTTCTTTTTTAAAAGATTTTATTTATTTATTTGACAGACAGAGATCACAAGTAGGCAGAGAGGCAGGCAGAGAGATAGAGAGAGAGAGAGAGAGAGAGAGAGGAGAAAGCAGGCTCCCTGCTGAGCAGAGAGCCCGATGCGGGACTTGATCCCAGGACCCTGAGATCATGACCTGAGCCGAAGGCAGAGGCTTAACCCACTGAGCT
>NC_081558.1:149946648-150014825 GCF_022355385.1 Mustela nigripes | reverse complement strand
GAGCCCGATGCGGGACTTGATCCCAGGACCCTGAGATCATGACCTGAGCCGAAGGCAGAGGCTTAACCCACTGAGCCACCCAGGTGCCCCATGGTATGCAATTTTTAATGTTAAATCAAGGTCATGGCTTAAAATGCCATCTATATGCCGATGGTTCTTACAAAAAGAAAATTGCAGGTTTAACCTGTTGGTCTCCGAGAAGAATGGGAGGTGCAAAAGGCTAGCCCCTCAGTGGGACTGATACTGCCCCCGTGGTACCCCGCCTGGATTCGTAGACCCCAAGCACCTCACAGACGCACGAGTGGAATAAATGCTTACCCCCTGTGGTGCTGAAATTTTTGTAGTTGTTCGTTATGCAGCAATAGCTGCCGAAAATACCTTCTTTCTAGCATCACCTCCCTAGAATCTATTTTCGACACAGAAGGTGGAACGATCCTTTTAGAAGCTAGATTTTGTCAGTTCTTTTCTAGATAAGACTAGAACTTTCTTCCCACAGATATCTCCATGGTTTGCTCCCTCACCTTTGTTAAGTCTTTGCTCAAATGCCACCTTCTCACAGAGGCCTACTCTGATCATCCTATTTGAAGTTCCAACCTCCACACTACTCCTCACCGTATATTCCCACCCCCCTTTACCCGGCTCTCTTTTCCTCTCCCGTAGTGTATCACTTTGTAATATATATACATTTATTGTTAAAATCTGCTTTCTTCTGCTAGAATGTGAGCTTTATGAGGTTAGAAAATATTTGTTATTTTTCATTCATGTATCCCAAGTACCAGGAATGGTGCTTGATATATTGTAGGTACTCATTAAATATTTGTTGAATAAAGGTCAAGAGTACATTCGTGACCACTGAGGTTCTCTCCAAATAAAGCAATGTGTGGATGGACATTTTTTTTCTTTCTTTCTTTTTTTTTTTTTTTTTTTGCCCAGCAAAGCCTTGGCTACCTAACAGTATTTTATCAGTATGATCCTAACACACCCTTCTTTCTAGTCTACCTGATGGGACATAAAACAATCATTGTCAAAATGGAAAGTCTTTTCTGTAGCAAGTTGTTTCAGGAACAAAGAAAATGAAAAATTATAGGACATTTTTAATTTCACTTATTTACCTAACATAAGCTAAGAACTGATTTATACTCTGTTCATTGGTGGTATTGTCCAACTGAAAGGGGAAAATACCAACTAGCAAGCATACTTAGTCACAAAGACTTTTCACCTCGAAAATTTTGTGCCAAAGTTTACTCTTGTTTTTCCTGTAAGCATATTTAATGAAACTGGTTTAACAAACCTTTTGACAAAAGTATGACCTGACCCATTTGACTGTTAGGCACACAACTTTGAATGATGTGTCTGTGGCTTATGACTCTTCTTCAGCTTTGGGCCAGATCGGTCCATTTTGTACCGGAATATATTATTTTGTACTTGTTCTAGACAAATTCAAGGGTTTCACTAGAGAAAAGAAGACCTCTTTGAGCTCTGAAGATGAAGGGTAAGGCTTTATACCCACCTCCAACAAGTTTTTTACCAGACAATGTCCTGTGGCTTGGGGGTGGGGGTTGGGGGGTGAGGTGATCGTTGCTGAGTTTCAGATCCTCTTGCTTTTGTCATCCTCATGGACTTATGTGCCTGACCAGCCGCGGGAGCCACAGTCCACGTTTTCACTTGTGTCTTGTTTGTTACCTACATGTACATATACCATTTTGAATCATAGTATTTCCATTACTATGTCTGTCTCTACTTTAACATGCCAGTGAACTACTTTTGAATCGCTGATCCATTTTTATGAATTGTGATGACATGATACTAACAACCAAAAATGCGTATTTCACTAATGTAAAGATTGATGCCCAAAGAAGGAGAAAATACGTTAATCAAAATGAGCTGTGTCCTGTTAACTGCAGAGTGGCGAACTACAAGGGTTGCTGGATCATAGTGACCAATGCTATCCTTGTAAGTCATGGACAGACTTTAAAAGTAGAGGTATTTTTGTGAAAATCACAGTTCATATCACATTTAAAATGAGTGGCCTGGCTGAGAACCAAATGATTCTGTCACTTTATTTCGAAAATCACCAACCTGCCTGCAAGACCCCTTGACAGATAGTTAAAGACACCTGTTAACCAGATGCCAAGCCTGAGAAACACCACTCTGACCTCAGCTGCTCAAAGGGCAGCAGGTCAGCATCACTTGACAGCTGTCTGGAAACACAGAACTCTGGGTCCTGCCCCTGACCTTCGGAATCAGAATCTGTGTTTTAATAAGGCCCTCACGGCATTCCTATGCACATTAAAGTCGGAGAAGCTATTCTAGACTTCTTTTTCTAAGATGGGTACCAGGAGGGGGTACTTACTCTCTTAATAAAGCATGAATTGCTGGCTTTCAAGATGTCAATCCACACCAACTCAATTAGCAACTGTAGGGGAGTAGAAAAGTCCTCTCCCCAATGTGCCCTTTGGCCATGGGGATCAGTTGAGCTGAAGGCACTGGGCTCAATAGACTCAGAAGAGCTTTTTACCTCCTCCTTAACTGCCTAGAAGAATTTACACAGCCTCCTCCCCCAGAGCTACCTCCAGAGATCACTTTTTACATCACAATGACTTACCTGCATAACAAAGAAAAGTTTACCAACATTTGCTCTTCCCATCTTCCTGTGAATCATCTTCCTCCCCTTTGAAGCCCCAGATTGATACCCCCTTCTCTGGAGCTTCGAATGGCCTGTCAGCCTCAATTACCTGACTGCTGGGGAGTCTCATATTTTAATGGGGCTCCTGTATGTACAGAATTTGTTTTTCTCATTAATCTGTCTCATGTCAATTTAATTATTAGATCAACCCTAAGAACCTAGAAGGGAAAAATGGAAACGTTTTCCTCCTCTAGGCAATCCCTGACTGAGCCCCAAATCCTCTCTTCATTTCTGGTGGGCACAGCCTGCGGGGGGGTGGGGGGGAAGGTGGTGGGCAGGGCTAGCTCTTGGTCAGGGTTTCACCAGGAAAAGGATGCACTTGGACACCCATAGCCAAGGTTGACATAGCCAAGGTTGGGCCAGATTCTGATGCAGTCCTCATCTTTGGATCCAGAGTGATGAAAAGGAGCAATTTAAAGTGATTTGGCAGATGATGGTTCATGGTCACGGGGGCTTGAAGGGAGCAGTTATTTTTTCCTCTTTTGTTCGGGCAGCAGCTGTGGCTCCCTAGAAATGATATCCCAAATGTGTTGTATGCCAGGGATTTAGAACTTGATGATTCGCAGGTTTTGTGAGTCGGACAGTGGTCTCAGCGAGGCCCGTAGTTATGGCTGGAGGGTTGAGAATTTGCTTCCTCAGCACCGCTCGGCTGGTTTTGGCCAATGGGCTCCTCACTGCTCCAGCAAATGTGATACCACCGGACAGGCGTCAGCCCCCCGCGTCACAGCTTGCTCCTGTTCATTCTTCTTCTTCTTCCTTAGATGGTCCTCCCCACATTCCCAGCTTTTGCAACCCATCCCAACCACCACTTCCTCTAGGAAGACTTCTATGACTTTCTGCACCCAGATCATGTCTCTCCTTCCTAGAAAGTCCTTATAATCTAGTGGTTCCTAACCTTGGCTGCATCTGAGAATCATCTGGGAAGTTCTAAGAGATCTCTTTGTTCAAGCCAGAGCCCAGACCAATGAAGTCAGAATCATGGGGGCTGAGACCCAGGCTTCAGTAGACCATGAGCTCTCCAGGTGAGTCCAGGGCTAAGACAGGTGGAGAAGCGGTACCATAATCCTTTTCCTTTCCAGATTTCTCTTCAGCCTAAGTCTGTTATGGGTGGCATGAGAGACCACTGATATTCCTTTATCCCTGTGTCCAGATTGTAAGCTCCTGGAAATCAGGGGCAGAGTTTGCTTACCTCTCTATCCCTTGATAGCATCTAGTATGTAGCTCAGGGGACTTGCACAGGGGTTCCCCTACCAGTCACTCACCCCACTGTATGGCCGCCTTGGGTGACCGCTGACCCTACTCAGAGGGGGTGTGATGACTGTGGCTTTTGTTGTTACCATCCCTTCTGGTTCTGGTTCTGGATTCAGGGATTAGAGGTAGGGGAAGTCCGATATGTATGAGCTGACATATACCAGTATTCCAGGACTGTTATCCATTAAGCAAAGATTTGTGTTCTGCTAGAAAAAAGTGTGCTTAAATGTGTAGAAGACTATAGACTTCTTTTTGTCTGTTTAGGAACTGTTTGTTTGAATTATCTTTGTTGCACAACAAATTACTGCACAATCTAGCGGCTTTAAACCACAGCAAACATTAACTCACATAGTTCCTGTGGATCAGGAATCTGCGAGGGGCTTTATTGGGGGGTTCTGGCTTAGACTTTCTCATGAAGTTGCTGTCAAATTGTCAAACGGAATGGTGGTCATAGCAAGTCTGGAAGGAGGTGAGGGATTCACCTCCAAGGTCGCTCATTCACGTGAATGATGAACTGGTGCTGATTGTTGGCAAGAGGCCTCAGTTCTTTGCCATGGGACTGCTTGAGTGTCTCCACAACATGGCGACTCATTTCCCCTCAGACTGTTCCAAGACCGGAAGTCACAAGGGGAAGCATCTTTTATAATTATGTACTATTATTTCCACAATATCATATTGGCTACACAGGTCAACATGGGAGGGGGCAACAAAAAGGACTTGGCTTTTCTTTATGGTAGGAACTGTCATTGAAATGATTATTATTGATCCTCTACAATCTGGGTACATGATGTAGGCTGGCCAACCCGATAACTTTGTCCTTGGGTGAATACTATCCATGTAAATGTGGACACATGATGGACACAAAGTAGGCCAACCATTGTCATTCCTAAGATTTTGCTAGAGCAATCGAGAGAAAAATGTCTTCATGGTTTGGGGTTTATTGGCTGTAGGAATCATGGGAGTCCAGAGCTGCTGGTAGATATCTTTGCAACTGTTGGATGGGTCTGGAGATAACAAGGCAAAAACAGAGAAGAGCAGTGTGTGTTGGGGGAGAGTCATTGAGGGAGGGAGAGAGAGAAAGAGAGGAAGAAAGAGAGAGAGGAAGTATTGCTGCGGGAGAGTGAGGCTCTTGTCTCACAGAGTCAAAGAATGAATCCTTCAGATGAAGGAGAGTGAGTAAAGCCATAGAAGTTTATTAAGCAAGGATACAGAAAAAGCTCTTAGGAGAGGGGACCCAACAGGGTTGCCACTGAGGGCTTTTAGGCATGGTCTTTTATAGAAAGCTAACCAGGAAACTCAAATCTTTTTAACATCTCTATAGATAGTGCCACAGAATAAGAACTAGTGATAATTACACCTCCAATGGCTTACTTCCTTTTTAGGGTCTGGTAATTCTTGGTTGGTCACAAGTAGCTGTTGTAACGAGACCCCACCTCTGACACCTAGGACAGGATGGTCTGGTTTGTTCCCTTATCTCTAGTGTCCTTTCATCTCCCATGTTTTGGATTTTGTGAGCCCGATCCCATGGCCTCCTACTTACCTCCCTACCTGGTCCCGCCTGTCCCTTACTCGGTATCTTCATGGCCTGGTTTGTGCCCTTATAGTCAGCTGTATCAAAGCTAACTTTGACTCCCGGAATTCTAAGTCATACAAGTGAAGACTTGTTTCTTCAGCTGTGTTGACCTAGATTTTTACCACTCGGTACCAAATCAGTCCTGATGATCCAGGGCCTGGAAGCCTGGGGCCTCCCAGCTCCCTCTGGCTCACATTGCTCTGTGTGTGGTCATTCTCTGGTCTCTGGTCTCTTCCTTGTAAACCCCTAGGAAGCTGAGTGTATCTGTGAAGTTTCCTGCCCCAGCGCTGGGGCATCAAGGGTTCCTGGTGCATATTGACAGACTTGTGCTATTCTGCCTGCTGTCTGGGATAGGGGAAATAATCCTGATCTTTGCAGCTATGCAACTCTGGGTTCAAAACTCTTCTATGCCGTTAATCAACTGTGTGATCTTAGGCTAAGGACTCAACATCTCTGTCTCCCAGCTCCATGCACAGAAAGCAGGACTTGAAATTTGAAGTTCCTGGGGCTGCCGTGAGGCTGAAATGCGATACCACAGCTGGAAAAGTGAGATGCCTATCAAGGGGTCATTTATTCCTTTTTCTTTCTAGACATAGTGCTGGGTACATTAGAGCTCTACCTAGCCAGGATTTAATTTAGGTCACTTCTGTGAAATTAGCATATCCTGAATGCTTCCATCTGCAAGATGCTGAGTGGACAATGGAGTTTCAGGGAGGTAACTTTGCTCAACTGAGGGCTGGTGAGTTTCACTGTAGGACTGCGTTGCCTTAGGCCATGTTATGAAGTAGAGGATATTTGAAGCTGATCTCTCCTACTGTGACCAGTTGTAGGAGTGGGGAGCCTTGGGGAGGATGCTGTCTTGCACAGAAGCTGATCCCTATAGTGCAGTTCAGATGGTCCCCTCCTTTACCTACAGGCTGGCTTACTGGAGCTCCCCACCTCTCCACTCCTGGCTAAAACGAATCAGTCTATGTGACGAGGTAAGCCAAGATGTCTCTGAATTGGTGTGCTTCCTGGACTCTGGACTCTATCATTGCTCATCTGGTCCATCTTTATTTATCCCAATAATGATGCTGACATTGGCAATTCCTAACCTCGATTATCAGCATTATTATTACATTATTATCAGCAGTTTGTCCAACTGAATGAATGACAGGCTGATGGACAATATCTGGGAGATGTATGGAACCTTCCATAGGTAAGCTTCTCACTCCTTGCAACCTTGGCTACGCTAGCCAAACAGCTGCCCGACTAGGAATAACAAACACCTGAGAAGTTTTTTGCTAATCTCACAAGTACTTCAAGATTTTACTTCGGGCCATCCTGTGAACGGCAGTTATCCTTGAACTGTGCCACAGCTGAAGCAGGGTAGGAGTAAATCAGAATATAGTATACAGTGTGTGTTTTAGAAACAAATCCCCAAAGTGCTCCTTTCCAAAACTTTGAATTCAGCAAATAATCTACCTGTTTCCTTAATTTTGTGTGAGCATCCTCTTACAACCTTTGTCCTTCTGTTCCAGTGTAGAGAGAGATGGGGAGGAGGAAGAGGTGAAAGAGCAGATGAGGGAAGAAAAACCTCAGCCCAGGGCAGGCTTTCAGAATGGGCAGACTGGAACTTTCTGGTAGGAGCTGAAACTATAATTCCATGGCGGAATTTCTGCTTCTTCCCAGAAGCCTCAGTTCTGCTCTTACGGCCTTTCAACTGATCCAATCAGGCGTGCCCAGATGATGGAGCTTAATCTCCTTTACTTAAAGTCAACCAATTACGATATTAATTACACCTTCAAAATATGCATTCGTAGCAGCACCTAGATTAGTGCTTGGCAGAATCATTGGGGGTTCTATCCTAGCCTAGATGACAAGTGAACTTGGCCATCACAGCGGAGGAAAGGTAGGGCAGTTGTATAAGATCACATGCACAGTAACAGCAGAAATCAATATTTTTCTGTATCTAACCCTTGTCGCAAGGGAATGCCAGATCTCCAAGTAGGGGATTCTCCAAGGGTTGTTTCCCAGGTGCATGCTCTGTCCAACTGCTGGATTTCGCACTCCCCAGTTCTCTGTCCTGGTCCCGCTTTCTTTTTCTTGTCAGTGGTTCTCCCAGGGTTTGAATGAAAATCGTCTATGGTGCCTCTGAAGATAAATATGTG
The DNA here is from genome assembly GCF_022355385.1 of Mustela nigripes. NCBI lineage: Eukaryota > Metazoa > Chordata > Mammalia > Carnivora > Mustelidae > Mustela > Mustela nigripes. The sequence goes on along the minus strand of NC_081558.1, from coordinate 150,007,165 downwards.
TATGCTTGCAAAGATTCTGGCATGGGGAGGGATTCTGGCCTCCTTTTGTGGGGAGGGCATACTGGAATTTCTCTGCAGGAGTTAGAGAAAGGTGAGGAAGTTCATGGAGTATTTGAAAAACTCTTGGTGAAGATGCAATGCATATCTTATCCCTTCAAATAGACATTTCCAGGCTAGACCTTACCCTTAAACTTCAGATCCATGTAAATAACATCTGGGTATATCCATGCAGCTCTCCAGAAGAACCCCAGGCTCAGCATGTCCAGAGCTGAATTTGTTGGCCTTTCCCCAGATCTGTTCCTCTTCCGAATACCCTCAATGAACTGGAAACATCAGTCTGCTATCATTTAAGCCTTAAGCTTGGAGTCATCCTGGGCTCCTCTACCTTCCTCACTTTCCATAGCCCAGCAGTTGTTAACTTTGTAGATTCTAGCTCTGAAGTTTATCCCATCCCCCCTGGTTCTGTCTTATTTAAGTTTCTCATCAACTCTCTCCTGGGCTATTGAAATAGCATCCCAGCTGGGCTATTATATACCTCCTCCAGGCTTACTTGTACTCCATCTCCCCACAATCCATGTAATTATCTTTCCTGTTTAAAATATTTCAGTAGCTCCCCATTGTCACGAGATCATGGCTCAGAGTCCTTAGTTTGACCCACACCTCCAGAAATATCTTATTCTTCCATTTTCCTGCACTCAAACACAAACAACCTGTATGGGAGCCAGGTGGGATAGCTTATATTTCCTCTAATGTGCCCGGTTGCTTCACACCTCTTTGTCTCTGCTCATTCTGTTCCCTCCAACTGGAATGCTCTTCCCGCATTCTAGTGATCAGTCTCACCTCCTGCCCCACAGACCAGCACCAGTCATATATGCTTGGTCACGCTTTCTCATCTTTCAAGATCTCATGTGTAACTCTTTCTTTAGAGCCTTTCTTGACCATGCCTACCCTCTCCTCCCCCATCTTGATGCCAGGACCACTCTCAGAACTGACCATACATGAATGTGGCATCATTATAAAAATTAAAGATAATGTGGATAAACCAAAGGCTCTCTTGATTCAGCCCTAGTGATTTCATTCCCCTCTTGATTATCAGTCTGTTGTAGATCATTCCAGACTGTTTTTTCACTAGTGATTTATCTTGGAAATATTTCCATGTGAGTGTGTGCATATGGACCCATTCCACACAGAGTGTAGTTGTTGCATAGAATTCCCTAGTGTGAGAATATTGTGGTTAACTCTTCTGCTATTGAGGGTATCTTCCTCCCCAATATTTACAGTAACAGTGCCACAATGAATATCACTTTGTATGCTTCCTTATGCATAGATACCAAGTACTTCTTTTTATAGACTAGAATGTCTGGATAGAAGATATCTATGTTAGAGTCTACATATTCTTTTCATATTTTTATATTTGAAAGAATGTTTTTTCTCATACATTGATAAAAATTCTTTGTATATTTTGAAGAATAATCCTTAATCTGATACACATAGGCATACACGCAAATTCTGTACATATGTGTGTGCCTGTATTTCTCCAAGTTTGTCTTAAAATTTTGTTTGTTGTCTTTGTCATGAGAAGTTTCCATTGGTCTTCACTACTTGGTGAATGACAGCCCATTTATTCTCAGCCCATATTACAACGCCGTTTTTTAATAAATGAAATTTCTAACTATATTCATGAGTCTGTGTCTGTAGTTTATAATAGATTTTTGTGATTTCTTTTCTTTTTTTCTTTTTAAATTTTATTTGTTTATTTGTCAGAAAGAGAGAGAGAACATAGGCAGTCAGAGTGGCAGGCAGAGGCAAAGGGAGAAGTAGGCTCCCGTTGAGCAAGGAGTGCAATGCAGGACTGGATCCCAGGACCCAAGGATCATGGCCTGAGCTAAAGGCAGCTGCTTAACTGACTGAGCCAGCCAGGAGCCCCATGATTTCTTTTCTTATTTCTGGGTGAATACCATACAATTTTGGCCACTATAGCTTTCCTGTATGTTTTGGTATCTTATAAGGAATCTACTGTTTTTTAAAAGTGCTGTCTTCTTCTATTAGTTATTTGACGGATGGGACAGAGTCGTATTTGTCTTTGAATTTTAAAGACCTTTTACATGGTTTGCGTCCATGTGTGTTGGGTGACGCAGAGGAGTAAACCCAGAAGGTACGGGCACTATTGGTGCTACACTTTATATTCTCAAGGTCTCAGAGATCATGGTGAAAATAACACATTTTCTGGTTTTTATTCCACTTCTTATCATAGCTCAGTACTTCAGTGAGTTATTTCATAGGACTCTTATTATTATTTAATTTGTTTTTGAATAAATAATTCATCTATAGCGTACAAAACCCCAAAGGTACAGAAGTGATAAATTAAGTCTCCCCTCAGTTCTTAAGAGGCAATTATATTACCAATTTCTTCTTTAATCTTCCAGAATGGCAGCATACCATGCACTCTGTTCTGCACCTTGCTATTTTTATTTAGCAATATATCCTGGAGATCATTCTCCATCAGAACATGTGATGCTGTGTCCTGAAAAGGCTGTGCTGTGTTTTATTTAAACAGGAAGGCAATTAAAGGTGTTTTAGTAAATACTCTTTATATGTATAATAGTCTCAAATATCTAGAATAAAAGTTCTGCACATGAAATTAGTGGGTCAGAGGGCATTTGAATTTTTAGCTTTGATTTATATTATCAAATTGCTCTCCAAGAACGTTTTAGAAACTTCATGAATGAAGACCTTAATGGCACTTGGCCACTGAGGCTTCTGACTTGCTCAGACATGTACTGACTACCAGGGGGACACTACAGAGGGGCTAGCTGGGTGTCTGACAGTGAGTGGAATGTGTGTGTGTGTGTGTGTGTGTGTGTGTGTGTGTGTGATGTATACATGGTAAGAAGCTCAAAGAAAAATCATCAGTCAATTAATTAATTAGGCTCCTCTTTAAAGCTCTAATAATGAGGGCAAGCATTAGTGACTTGAATAAAGCTTTGCCTTTATTATTCATTAGAAACTGGCAGTAAATAATAGGTTTGAATTTCACAGTCCTCATGCTGCTAATCAAAGCACAAAATCTTAAGATAATAAATTATTACCCCTCACAACAGGAGCATAAAGGGAATTTGGTTTTATGAATTGCTAACTGGGACACTAGCTAGCCTCTCTCTGGGTCTTGGGCTGATTCAGAGGGAAGGAGGCTGGTGATTGCTTCTTGAAACTAGAGCACGCAGATTGAAGAGGGCACAATTTCCTCAGACTCACAATGTTTTACCTACCTGGAGTCAGGGGGATAAGTGGCCTGACCCAGATTAAACAGCCCCTCAGTACTCTTCTTGGTAATGGTTCATGATGTTCAGCTGGAAAGTTTTTTCAAGGGGGCTTTCCAGTGGGCAGGAAGTTGTGTCCTGTCCTCTTAGTGAGTTGCTGTTGGCTTCAGATTGGGTACCTTCCACTCCCCACACTTCTCATTTCCATCTCATAGGTCGTATTTCTCTCCCTTCTCTCCACTCCTGCCCTCACTAATGTTTGTCTGTTCTGAGAGGATCTTCTCTTTCCCTGGTGTGCCTTTCTACACAACACAACACACACACACACACACACACACACACACACACACACACACACAGCCCTCAAGTTCTCAAGTTCTCATCTCTTCCTTTAACATGATAAGGGCAGAAACAAGATGAATCCCTATCCTTTGACTTTCCTTTTTCTTCTCCTCCAGAACTCCCTCCCTCTGTTTTTGAAGCTCTTCATGATTTCTGGTCACCTGCAAGTGTGAAAGGAGGAGGCTGTCCCACTCGGCTTGACTTAGCTCTCCCATTTCTGGCTGCCATGTTCCCCAGGCCCAGTGGTACTCTCTTTCGTTCATTCAGTGGCTTGATGTGCCAGCACCCCCGGCTCTTCCCGGGCCACAGCACACTTGCAGCTCCCTTATCTTATCTCTCAGTGCCCACTTTATCTGGCATTTCAAGTATAAAGGCTTCGAACTGCCAATTGGCGTGGGCAGAGAAAATGTCTTTAAATAAAGCATTGGCCAACACAATCATACTTTATAACAAAAGTTTATTAGGATTAAGTCATGTTAGAAAACTTCATGCTTTGCCATTTGCCATATTCACCTGGAATGACCATATTATACTTAACTGAGTATAAAACAAGTTGTGCCCTGTACTATTTGGAAAGTAAGAAAATCGATGTACATAGCAGTGTGCCTGACACCACCATGGTTAATAGCCCAACAACAGGTTAGCAAAGCGTATGTTACCTCTGAGGTCTGGGCCTGAGGAAGACATCATTTCCTACCTCCTTCAGAAGTAGACCCATCATAGCCTAGGCACCGAACACTGGAGCCTGCTCTTTTGGTCCCTAATATTAACATCTGTATTTCAAGAGAAGCTAGGCTTGAGGTATCTTTATGGCTTACAAGGCACAGGTCATGCAGCTGAATTAAAAGCTATTGTGTTGGTCTGTCTGTCATGGGTCATGAGCCACCTTTGGGAAGAGGAGTCCTGATGCTGCGTCCTTGACTCCTCAGTGGTCTACACGTCACGAACTCTGCTCGTCTAGCTTCTGCTTCTGCTCATCAGCTGTGAGAGCTGGAATTGGAGGACGGGGCGGGACTCCTGCACGGGCTCCTGTCATGTGGTGACCAACCTCTACTGCAGAATCTCATTACTCAGCATGCACACGGGAGCTGCTACAGGGCCAAGAAATGATTCAGATGCAAGCAGGGACAGGAAGGCTCATTCTTCAGACAAATTATAATATGGGAAAAGGAAACAGCTTTCTCTGGAAGGGGTCCTATCAAGGTGGAGAGCAGTTGTAACCAACCCCTTCCCTCAGTAGGAGAAGCGGCTTGAAAAGAACGTCAAGGAGAACAGTGGGTCACCACCCAGCATGGGTTCTGCGAGGCCAGCAACAGTGGTATCGATCCCTTGCGTGGGCTTTGCAAATAGCCTTGAAGTCATTAAGAGCAAGTGGGAGTCTAGGTCTTTGTAATACAAAAATTTCATTTACTAAACAGCTGGGCATTTCCTGCAGCTTAGGAGCCCACATGTTTATGCTCAGAAACTTTTTCCTGATTTCTCAACTCTCCCTAACGAAGGGAATAAAATCCGAATTCAGAGGGAAGGGCCTGGAGAGCTACAGACAGAGAAGAAACACCCGCGGCCCCAGCACCTCTGTTCCATCCTTGCAGCAGCTAGACTCCCGACTTCCTCCCTTCCCCACCCTTCCCCACCCTTCCCACCCCAGCCCCCACCCAATTCACTAACAAAAATGGCTGCTGTCAAAAACTCAAATTCAGTTGCATAATATAGACAGATAATAATAAATTCTGACTTCTTCAGGCACCGGAGGATATTTGTGACAAAGTTTCGATTCTCTTACTGCATGGCCCAACCTCTTGGCCACGTGGTCTCCCCAGCTTGGCCCACAGTCCTCTGTGAGCCCCGCATAACTTGGGATTACATCTGCACCAGCCGCCATTAGTTCAGCTGGGACTGACCCGGGGTCTGCTCAAGCTTGAGTTCATAGCCTCCTAGGCCAAGGTCCCCCTCGTAAATGTTGTCCTTGCTCGGAGTCTGCGGAGAAGCTTTCTGGTCTACCCCCAGGCCCGCAGGAGGGCTGCAGGGTGAGGTGGCTTGCTCCTGGTAACTCATGGCCAGTTCGTCCTGATTCACAATGCATTCCACATCTTCCTCTTTGAGCTGTTCCTGGAATTTGGGAAGAGAGAGAAGTCACTTCATGATGAGGAAAACAAGAACTGTTTGTTTTCCCTTCTTAATGGCCCTGTCTTGCCATGGCTGAGGTTCTGCGGCAGCAGGCATAGCCTTTCTGTGGCTGGGTGTGGGGGAGCATTTCCCATGGAAGACCTGGCCCAGGGACATAGCCATGTGAGGCCTCCAGGCCTGATGTGAAAGCTGGTAGAGAGCACGTGCTCACTGAGTGCCTCCTTGGGTTAAGGGAGATAAAATAAAATTTGGTGGATTTCTTGAACTGTTACCTAGCCAGGTTGAGAGGAGGTAGGATTTAGAGGAGGCACCTTAGTGCACAGAATGATTCTCAGCATTGGTTTTGTAACACTCGTGCCCATCACTAAATTCTCAAAACAGTTCCTGTTGTATTTTATTTGAGAAGTGTGTCCTCACGGTATGTTTGCTGGGATGAGTGTCGCAAAGCTGAACATGGTTGGAAGTCATGATAGCAGATAATGGCAGAAACGAACTAGATCTGGCCAACATGCCTCTCCTCAGACAGAGCTTTCCTTGAAGGAAAGAATTAAGATCTCCAATCTTCTTTCACTGGCTTTGGGAAGACCATAAACAATTACTCACAGAAGGAACCCTGGGTAGGTGACCGAGGTCAGTTGTTTCTACCATTAGGCTGTACCAGAATCACTTGGAAGGTTCACTGAAACACAGATGCTGGGCCCCAAGTTCAGAGTTCTGAGGTGAGCGTGGGGGATGGGGAGCTGATACTTCATATTTCTAGCAAGTTCCCAAGTGATGCCAAGGCTGCTGGTCCAGAAACACACTTTGGAGAACCGTCGCCTTAGGCTATTATGTCCAGAGCACATCTGAGATGCATTTTTCTCTGTTTATGCAAGGGAGTGGGCAGCTGGACAACCTCCAAGGGTGCCCCAAACTCCAAGACTTTGCTCCTCTCCAATTCCTGACCCTGGTTTGTTGCTAATGATTCTAATCCACTCCCTTGAGCTATAAAGCACAGGCCCAATACTTAAAACCTCAAACCACAGCAGTTTGTGGGGACATATTACTTCTTCTACATTTTCTCAATTGATTTTATGGTTAAAAATATTGTTAACAATAAAAAACTGCATTTTTAAAAGAATGAGCCCACATCAGCAGCATCTGAAAAGAAAAGAAAAATACCTCTTGGTGCTGTGAATTTTTAAATGCTTCCTCCTCAGGCTGGGGACTAATAGCCCTGAGGTTCTTGGGCTCATCAGTAGGCACCAAGCCTGTCCCGCTCAGCGGAGATACTCACCCCGTAGGCCTGAGGGCTGGTGAGCAACCTGGAAATCGGACCACACCATTCAGGTAACGTTGTGGTCAGCGGAGGACCCGCGTGGGTTAAAATTGGTTTCAGATATCTGCAAGGCCTGTTAAGGAATACTTGCCAAAAGGAAGTTAGAATTTCGCTTCCCACACAGCACAAAGCTTCGCATGCAGCGAAAGAGACAGTTCTGTTCACCTTTAAATCCCCTACTCCCTCATTCAGGAGGCAATTTGGCCTGCCAAAATTGCTGTTTGTAATCTTTGCTCCACACACTTTTCCAGCCCTCCCGGTAGCCTTTAATCAAAAAGAAATGGGGACTGGGCCAGCCGACATCAGAGAGAGGGGTAAATGTTCCTCTTCTCTTCCCCTCCCTCCCTGAATGTCTCATCTGTTTGAGAATGCATTTCTTAAGAATTATCTTAAACAATAGCAGAAAGGATTTTGTTTTCTTAAAACTGCACACATAGCTTAAACCACCAGTAATTTTCACAAAGAAGCAAGTGGTATTTCATAAAATGTTCAGTCATTTTAGAACTGGGTAGTGAACATAGATTGTTTTCCAAAATGGTTTATTTTCACTATTCAACGCGGTCGCTTTATACTTCATACATCAACGTGTCTGTATACAAAGTACGTAAATCAGCCAGTGCCGGGTTCATTCTATTGTCTAGCACCTTTCTTATCTCTTCATCCCCAAGTGCTCTAACAACTTAAGAGAAAACCCTATTAATCTAAAGCTGTTATGCTTCCCTCCCATCTAGCAATAGTGAAACCCCTAGAGGTTGCCTTGGGTTGTCTTGTTATTTCTTTCTTTCTTTCTTTTTTTTTTCCTCAAAAGAAAGTAGTGGAATTATTTCACCATTCCATCAGACACAACTTTTAAGCCTTATATTATTTCCTGGGCTGGAGACTATTTCACCTCATCAACTTTCTGAAAAGCTATAATAAATAGGGAAAGGGAAAAAAAGGAAAACAGTTAACATTGGTGGGCCTGTGAAGATCCGAGGTCACCCCCGGGTGCTGAGGATGTGAGGAGATCTTGGAGATGGCTCTACTGGAGCACATGGAGAGCTGGACACGGCTCCGTTGTTCCTGGGATGCTCCGAGCATGGGAGGGCAGAGGGAAGGTGCAGGCCCCGAGAGCCAGGCATCTTGTCGCCTCTGGCCTCAAATCCTTCACCACCGAAGTGGTAATAAAGCAGGGAATGCTCCTGAACATAGCCCAGTTATGATGCAATTGAGAGACTGAAAAGATGCCCAAGACAGTCTATAACTCCAGCCGCAAATGGAAAACTTGACAATTCCTTTAGATGGGCGGCTGTCGTGCCCAGCAAAGGACCAGGGAAGATACTAAAGTTGAGAGCCTGGCCTTCCCTGTAACATCTTTGGGGCATATATATCTATGACTTGGAAGCCCTGTGATGGTCTTCCATTAATTTTCATTACAAACTGTTATTTCCTTCATTTTACGGATGGAGGAATAGAGGCCTAGAGATAGAATGATTTTAAATAATCCAAAGGCTCCTGTTGCTATTTGAACCCACCACCAACATCGCTAGCAAAAGATAAATTATCAGGGCAGAGTCATGCATGCGACCAGCTGGTTCTCTGGAGAGAAAAGCTTGCAGACCTCGTCCGTTCTGGCGAGAAGCAGACCCTCTCACGCAGGGGCTCATGAGAACATGTGGTCTAATTAGGGTTTATGGTGTGTGTGGGTCAGTGGGAAAAAACTTTTCCTGGGAGGTGAGGTGGGTGACATACATGTACAACTGTAGTGTAAACCAAGGAGAATCAGCCAATTTTGTTTCAAGATGGAGACGCGACAGTAGGTAAGCTACATTTCTAGAGACATCATATTAAAAAAAAAAAAATGAAGAAGTTCTTCAAGGCTCTAATTGTTTCAGAGGGAGGCCTGGGCAACTTCCAGTGTTTGAGGTTCTCAGAATATCACCAAATTAAAATGCCAAAATGCCACAGTAATATTACAAAGGTAAAGCGCAAATTTAGAATTGTGTAAGAAACATATTTTTCTTTTAATCCTGATGAGGTATCTCTTTGACTCTGTGTGTAATGTTATTAGAGCTAACACTTAACGATGAAATGTGTAGCTTTTTATGAATGTGGGGCCTGGACCAAATGGGGTACTGTGGGCCTCTTCTGGACAGGTTTTTGGCTTGGAACGCTTCAGTCTAACTGGCAACTCTGCCCCTTTACTGACAGCATGACCTGTGGCCTTGCCCCTCTGAGCTTCAAATATTGCTGTGAATGTTGATGGGAAATCACATTATTTAAAAATGGTTTTAAACTCTATGTGTTATTCAAATGCTTTTTATTTATTTTAAAGATTTATTCTCTAGGAAATACTTCTGAGAAATTGATGTCTCAATTGTTGTTTGGATAATAACAGGGAAATGAGACCGAGGGTAGGGATGAGGAAATGGCACACTGGGCATTTGGTGTGGCCTTGGGACTCACGGGCTAGGTCGCAGGTGGGAAATTGAAGGCGCCTACACCAAAAGTAGTATTTGGGTTAAAACTTGTTGTATGGGCAGCTAGCATGAGGTAGTAAGTGAGAGGTGGGCAGACTTTGTTGATGTAGGACTCTTCTAGGAAACTCACGGTGCCATTTTGGCTGCACTGCTGTCTCAGTAGCTGTGAGGCAAAGGCCTGAGGCATACTCCGTGTGGCATAAGTGGGATTTGCCAAGTGCCACGAAGAGCCATGGCAGATGTGGCACAGAATCTATGCCGAATTTCTTGGTTTGCCCAGTGCTTGCCATATATTATGTACTCAGTGGATGTTTTTGAATTTCTGATACAGAAAATATGAATGAGGGAAGTAGATTCTGAGTAATTTGACAAGAAAAGACAAAGGGGACAGATTATAGCCAACTAATAAGATTTTTCTGAGGATAAATGGCTAAGAAAGGTTGAGTTGAATATTGATCTCTTGGGCCTAAGTTATTAGACTGAGGGGACCATGAAAAGAGTGGGAATGGCATGAAATAAAGTGGTTAAAAAATAATCTTGTGTTTAACTCATTCATTTGTTCCTCCATATGTTCCTTCAAAATCATGTTTTGTTTTTTGTTTTATATTCCAAACTAATGAGGCATCTGCATGAGGAAATGGACAATTACATTTAGAATGGAAAGCTCTCTTGTCTCCAGACTGTGATCTCCTTGAGAAGATCCATTCACCTGGGTATAATGTTTGGCACATTTTAGATGTTCAAGAAATAGTTGCTGAATTAGTGAAGACAATAGACTCAGAGAGAGGAAAAGAATTGCTCACTGGAATCCAGCCAGACAGTTAATGGCAGAGCTGGGCCTGGGATCAAGGACGTTTCCATCACATGGGGCATCTTTCTTCTGCTATGGGGATACTGAGTAACAAACAGGTCTTGTCTGATTGGACATCTGATTTGGAATTGAGGAATCAGTTATTTTCAGAGTCTTTTATTGCTGAGCAATGTCTGGAAAGTGGTCAGATCTCCAGGGTTACCTAAATTATTAAAGAGTAAGAAAACTCTTTTGATGTACAAAAAAACCCCCCCAAAAACAAAAAACAAAAAAAAACCCCAAACCAAAACCAAAACAAAACCAACAAAAACCCCAACTGCTGATTTTGCAAAATGTGTTATTTTTTTCATCAGGTTCTAGTATATGTTTGGGGAGGGATAGTTCCCATTGGGTATTTTTGGTGCAGCTAGTTTTGCTTCTCTAATAAGCTAGAAATGTATCGAGATGAAATGTGAAGCTCTGGGGGAAAAAAAACAATGATTTTTTCTCATCCAAAGGGCATAGCTTTGGGAATAGCAGTTTGGTTCAGGAGATGTAAGCAAAAGCTAGATCTCTACCCAGAGTTTAACATGCATGCAATAAGGAAGACTTAACAGATGCCATTTTCTCCTTTGGCCTGAGTTATCAGAAGGTCCAGAGTTAAATTTAGTGCTTAACTGAACTAACGTCCAAAACTCCTGGTTATGTTTGATTTCTTCCTCTCTTTTGTTGGTTAGTTTTTGTTTTAATTGTTTTTTCATGTTTTACCCATTGTAAGTTGCCAAAACTGATGAGTACACAGCTTGCTCACATCTATGCTTCCTACAACATAGACTGGAGAGATGCAAAAACCCCAAGTAAAGATCTAGCTTGACAAATGAATGTCTGCCCCTTCAAGGGGACTAAGCCCCATTGCCCCTACGATGGGCTGAACTGTTTGGATTCTTCCCCAATTCATAAATTGAAGCCCTAACCTCCAGTGTGATTGTATTTTGGTGGGGGGGGGGAGACTTGGGAGGTAATTAGGGTTAGAAGAGATCATGGAGGGGGTCCCATGATGGGATTACTGCTCTTATAGGAAGAGATACCAGAGTTTGTTTGCTCTCTCTCCACATGTCTACAAAGAAGTCAAGTGAGCATACAGGGAGATGAACCCTCTTCAAGCCCAGAGGAGAGTTCTCACCAGAACCCAGTCATATCAGCACCCTGATCTCAGACTTCCAGCCTCTGGAACGGGGAGGAAATCAACATCTGTTGTGTAAACCACCTGGTCTATGCTATGTTGTTATGGTCGCTTGGGCAGATGAACACACGCCCTCACTCTGACCCTCTTTAAAAATCTCTGTGAGCCCTAAAGAGCTATGTTCTTTTTTGTTCTTCTTCTTTTTTCTTTCTTTCTTTCCTTTTTTTTTTTTTTTAAAGATTTTATTTACTTATTTGACAGAGAGAGAGAGAGAGAGCGCGCGCAATTAGGCAAAGTGGCAGGGAGAGGGAGAAGCAGGCTCTCCACTGAGCAGGGATTCTGATGAGAGACTCGATCCTGGGACCCTGGGATCATGACCTTAGCTGAAGGCAGCTGCTTAACGCACTGAGCCACCCAGGTGCCCCTGAAGAGCTATGTTCTATTTTGGCTTTTCTAAACTTGCTTCGTCATGAAGATCATCTTGGACATTTATTAAAAATTCAGATTTCCAAGTCCTCCGCTGGAGATTCTGATTTGGCAGGTCTAGGAAGTAGCCTGTGACTCTGTCTTTTACAGAGAGTCTGTATTTTCAGCCCGCCAGGTGACTAGTGATTAGGCAAGGATGGAACACGATGCTCTCTCTATGGAGTGGTGCCCAACACAGGAGATTCAAAAATTTTAAATAGGAAGAAAAAGAACATGGTCTCTTATGTTCACAAAGCCATCATGTTTAGGGTGAGGGGAGGTATAAGGTAAGCCCATTTGGCCCTGAACCCACGTCTGTCTAATGTAATGGATGCTGCCAAATGTTCCATCTTGTCTGGGGGATGGGCCAGATAGTTGGTTCAAAATGATGAAGCCTTGATGATGTTACACCTGAGTGAATTAATGAAGCATCGTGTCTGGGCTTGTGTAGGAAGACCGTGCCTACTGGAAGCGTTTGCATGTGTTTGTATGTATAAGCTTGATACACGGTCTTGTTATTTGGATAATGTACTCATCACTGCATGGCTGTGCAAAGAACAAAAGTGTATTTATCTCTGTATAGGCTTTTCAAGAATATATCCCAGACTCTTCCATTTATAAAGCATTTCTATATGTCTTGTTTTCTCCTCACAACTGTAAGTGAGAATTATAGTCCCATTTTGCAGATCAAGGAATGTGTGAACAGATGGCTTTTCAACTCTCTTCTTTTTATTTTCTTTTAAAGATTTATTTATTTATTTGAGAGAGAAAGCGTGTGGGAGGGGCAAAGAGAGAGAATGAGAATCTTAAGTAGACTCCCTGCTGAGCATGGAGCCTGATATAGGGCTTGATTTTAGGAGCCTGAGATCCTGACCTGAGCTGAAACTAGGAGCTGGGCTGCTTAACTGACTGAAACACATAGGTGCCCCTCTTCTAATCTCCTCTTACCTGCTTTTCCAGGGTGCATTTAGCTTTCAGTACTGGCTTGGCACCAGATGGCAGGTGGGTGGAGAAGAATAAGTACATCCTGTAGTGGAAGCCAGCCTTGACCTCCAAGCCCATACATTCCTGCAGAAAACCAGGGGTCCCACTTGCTGTTGACTTGCTGAGTCCCCACACTATTGTTTACACAGCATCCTTGGACAAAACTAGCAGAGGACACACCACATTTCACGTACCTCTCACGCTTCAATTCCAATACACAAATCACACTCCTTCTGCTTTGTTTCTCAGGAAATGTGGCCAAGTAAATTGAGTATGTTTTCCCTCATCCCTGTGCATAGATCAGATTTCATAATTGAACACTCACTCTCTTGCCATTTTGGGTAGATCTGTGCAGAGCCATGCTGTGGAGCTGGGGCTTAGGGTTCAGGTTGGAGGAAGGCTTTAAGAGTCCAAACAAGAAGGCTTCTTCTTTGAGCTGTTTTATCCCTCTGTTCCCTCTGCTTCGAGGGTGGACTTCCAAATTTGCACCAGGCGCTTGCAGAGAACGTAGGAATAAGATCCTGCCTTTGCAGCAGCCACTCTATTTCAAGAATGAGCCTATCAAGATGGCACCTCCTCCTAGGCGATCCATGAAGTTATGGTTTAAAAATAAGGAGAAGGCAGAAACCCTCTGTTCACATATGCAGATGGACATACGCTTCTTCATTTGACAATCCTAACCTTCACCATCTTAAAGGAAACTACTCTCGACAACTGCTGGGGCAGAAAGGGAGCAGCAAATGCCAGAATTAACACCTGGTGGGTAAGCGGAACTGCCTGGAGGAAGCCAGCACGGAGCGACAGCTATCCCTTTAGCCTCGTCTCTGAGCTCTGCTACTCTTATGCCGATTTGGTGAAGGGCCCTCCTTTCAAGGCCAAGCTAGTGTGTGTCTCCCCCCCACAAACCCCCCCAGGCTTCTCAGACCCGCCAGGCTGAGCTGCTTCAGCTCCCTGGCTGTTCTGTAGCGATGTGTATGTATATATCTGGTAGCATTTGTCACCTGTCTAGAAGCTACTTGTTTACATCCCCACCTTCCTCTAAGCTCCTTGAGGGCAAGAACTCAATTATTATTTAACAAAATATTCATACTGTAGAATGAAAAAGGCATACATCAAACCTCACCAGTCCAATGTACAGACTAGTGGATCATTACAAAGCAAGAAAATCACCCAGACCAGGAAACAGAACTTTGTTTCCCAGCCCCAAAGCCCCTTCTAAGTGTCTTGTCCTAATGCAGGCTCCACCCTCTCCACAAGGAGCTACTATCCTGATTTGTAATCACTTCCTTGAGTTTCTATTATAGTTTTATTGCTCAAGACCGAACCTGCCTGCTTTTTAAAAATGTGTTATGCCTTTTAATCTGTAGATTCCTCCTCCACCCTTTTAATTTCTTTACAATTTACCTGTTGTAGAATGTGGGCCATTTGACTGTGGAGTTTCCTATCGTCTGAACCTTGCTGATCCCAAGCTCTCCTGTGCAGCCCAGCATGGTCCCCTGCCCTTGGTATTTCCTGTAAACTGCCAGTTGCCTCCAGAGATTAGATCTGATTCACCTTCTCTTCAAGACTCTAGCAAGACTAAGGAAGGTACGTTATCTCTCGTTGTGCCTTTTTGTGTGATCTGAGCAGCCACAAGCGTGTAATACCTATAACTTTTTGCTCACTGGGGACAGCAAATAGTGAAGCTCTAATTATTTATATAACATACTAATCATATTATTATGTATTATATTATTATAGTATTACTATGTTATTTGTACATATGAATTTATTAGGTAGAATGCTTTTATAAAGAGATTTTCATTTATTCTCTTGGGATATTTAGTGGCATAGTCAATATAAGAAAGACAAGATAAATACTTGATTTATTCCATCCATTTACCAGTTTTCCAGCTGATTTGTTATCATCCTCTGAAAATGATTGATTCTTTGTTTAAATATCATTAAAGGGCAACAAATTTAAATGAATTTGATTGTAATTATTATCATTGTTGAAGCTCAAACTGACCCATCTGTGGTCAGTGGGAGTCTTTCAAGTTTGGCTCTTGAGTGTTATTGACATGATGTCAGTATCTTTGATAGCTTCTCTGTCATCTGTATGACAACTTGTTCTAGGCTCATGTTGAACACTGCCTGTTTCAGACCTCAAACCAACCATTTCTCCAAAATTCTCTGATTTCTTTTAGTGAGAAGTGGTGTTTTAACAGTGAACTCTGGATGCCAAGAGTGGCGATACCCACTGGTAAATGTTCAACAACTGAGTCTTTTTTTTAAAGCTGAATTTGTAGCACTTCCCAGTTTCCATGGTATAAACACTCTCATTATGGTTGATTTCGATAGATCAACATGAAGTCACTGAACATGGAGTTGGGACGAGATGTGTACAATCTGTTCTCACCAGCTAGTGCAGACCAGCTTCATCATGCCACTAGTTATGTATCTCCTGAGTTACTATGGATACTTCCAATTCAAGTTCAAGAATTTTGGATTCTCAAGGACATAAGGAATAATAGAATTGGAATAGTCTATAAGTACTCATTTGTTTTATCCTTTATTAAATATATAGTATTCTCAGAATAATAATAATAGTAATAGTAATGATAATACTGATAGTACCACCACAAAAAGTTACATAATATATTAAAAAACTTTTACATATCCTCCTTATATTCTAACTTCCATTAAAAAAAACCCTATTGCACAACTATATGTAGTTATACTGTATTTACATTGTCAGATCATATAGACATTACGTTCTGCACCCTCTCTCTTAGCTCTTGTTTAGTCCAGGCTCCCTGGGTAAATGTGTATTTAATACTAACCCTCCAGCCTTATGTCAATGCTTTTTCAGTCATTTTGATTGTCTGAAGCTTGTTCTTTAGTAGACTGCTCAGGAAGGATTCATGGAAAAATTCTTGAATCCTTGCAGATTGATAACAATTTGTGCCCTTTATACTTTGAAAGTCTATTTTTCTGGAAATAAAATTATTGGCTTCTACTTTCTTTATTTGATTATTTTACATCCATTTCTAGTTTATTTTGACATAATTAGTTGCTCTTGAAAAGTATAACGAAAATGTAACTTTCTTTCCTTTCTAAATCACATGGGCTTTTTCCCTTAGATGCCAAAAGGACTTTTCTTTAAAGTTTATTAATTTCACTAAAGTTTTTCTGATGTTGGTTGTCCTAAGTTGATAGTCTCAGGTACATGGTGTGTTCTTCCAGTGTATAGTTGCAAATGTCCTAAATGTGTCTATTTCCTTGCTCTGCTTTTTTTCTTCAGGGACTCCTATTTTCTGGATGTCTGATCTTAGCCTGTTTTCAATATTTGTCACTTTCCCTCGAATCCTTTTTATCTTTTTATTCATTTCTTTCTGATTTAAAACTTTTTTCTTTCTTTTTATCTGCTGCTTCTTTTAAGGTATTATTCACTGTGTTTATTTGCTTTTTTATTTCTTCTAATTTACTATTTATTTCTGGTATGAGTCTTTTTCTTCATTTCAAATTATTTTCAGAGTTTTTTCTACTTCTGATTTATGCCATCATTTTTGTAATGTTTTAACTTGTTTTATTGTAATATATTATACTTTTGACCTACTTCTGGCATACGTTCACTGTAGTGATGTTATTTTGCTCTTTATCCTCTTTTTTTCTTTCAATAACTCTCTATGAGATTTGACTTTTGTCTTTTTCTGGTTTTGTTTTGTTTTCAGTGTAAAATTAGTTTTCTTATACTGATTGAAGGAGGCAGTGTTCAGGAAAGCTTTTTTTTTTTTTTTCAATCTCATACGATTCCCTCTTCCCTTGTTTTTGTACAGTGATAAGCATGGTGACTTGCATACTGGGCTTTCCTGAGCTGTTCTCCTCCTCAGCATATCTGGACCTTGTCTTTCCTTTATTACTATCTTTGTCCAGCTCAATTTGGATTCCACTCCAGGTAACTACTCCTGGGTGCAGGACCTTGACCTGATAGGAAGCCCTGGTGGATCCATTCTAAAGGTCTCAACAGCTCCAGCCCTTCAGTCTTTCTTACTTGGACCTTTCATTGACTCTTAGTAGAGAGGGCAATACTCCTCATTCCCTGCTCCAACTCAAGTTTCAGAGATGTTTATCAGATTAGCCCACCTACCCTTTTCAGGAAATACTACTGACTACTTAGGAATACTCCTGTTTTCAGGTCCATCAGATACTGCCCTATTGCTTCCTTTTTCTCCCTTCCTGGCCACTTATGTTGATGGCAGTTTGTCTCTACTAACTTATAATTTGGAGTTTGTGAGAAAACTAGCCCCTAGTTTTTTTTAAACATGTCCATGGATTTTGGTTTTATTATTATCTATTATTATTTTATTATTGTCTATTATTATTTGCCTTTTTTAAATATAGGGATTTGGAGAGACTGAAAGATTGCTGTTGATGTCACTGTCACCTTCCCAGAATAGAGAAGTGCTTCTTCACCTTCCCTGGCCTTGGAATGGGTGCTTTGAAAAATTGCCCATATACTCATCATTTGCATGCAATTTCACATGACCTTTCAGAGACTTCTTAGATGCCTTCAAGTACATCCATGCTCCCCTAGAGGTCCCAAGCTAGGAAACTCTGGTCAGGAGCGATTAAGTATTAAGGATGAGGGCAGACTAAAGGCTGATAAAAAGTGGTGTACTTGCTACCCTATTTGTACTGGGAGTTGGTTTTGTCAATGATATCTCTGAGCCCTACCTATCAAATGTTAAGATAATTCTATTGGGCTCCTTGTTTCCAGACAGACAAGCCAGAGACAGAGAAAGGGCATGGAATTTGTTGGAAAGGTTAAAGGAAAGATGACAGTGGCAGGATACCAAAGCAACCAACGTAAGTAGGACAAGTGGGCATCAGATAAACAAGGAGGGAATGTTGGAATCATGAGGCTGGAGGAAACCTGAGAGTTCATCTGATCCACAGCCTCAGATCTTAACAGAGTAGATCGTCTAAACCTAGGGTTTCTCCAAGCATGGTCACCTGAGCATCTGCACCAGAATTTCCTGGTTTGCTTGTTAAAATGCAGATTCCCAGGCTCCAAAACCTGACCCTCTTGGATGGGAGTTCTAGTAATCTGCATTTTACCAGTTGCCTGAAAAACCACTGGTCTAAATGATGCAGAGAAGTACGGCATCTGGTTTCTTGAAGGATTCTGGGTGTGGAGGTGCCCCATCTTTGAGCTGCACAGTACAACAATAATAACAATGAAAATGATAATATCACCTTTGCTCTTACTACTACAGCTTCTCCTCCTACTATTGTGTCCTCAAGATTTGTCCCTCTGGACACAGGCGATCAACAGATTTCCAGGAATTTTTGCTGCCTATCACATGCAGTTGAGATCCACTTGTGCCATATGGAATGCTACATTTGGCTCAAGTTGTTTTGAGAGAAAACAGTTCTGGAGAAAATTGCTGCTGCTACTCACATGGAGTGCGTCTTGGCTTTTGGTGGCCTCTGATTATAGGAACTGCCAGACACACTCTGAGAGCTCACAGTGATTTGACAACAGACCATTATAAGTTCCCTCCCTGGAGTGTGTTGGAGAACTGGGCTTTGAGAAGTAACTCTGCTCCAACATTCCAAGTCTCCGCTCTGGTTTGGAGGGAAATTTCTATTTGATTTCTTCCTCCAACACTGATTGGATGTAGTCTTATGAATGCTGGAGCCTCAGCTGGCTACCCCAGAATTCACATTTAACACACAGGTGGTCAGCCCTGCCCAAGCCCTCTCTGGCTCACTCAGTACGCCAGGGGACCAGACCCTTCCCCTCCACTCCCAGAAGAGTGCGTGCCTGGGGGGGACTGAGCTCCCTGTGGGTATGGGCAAGGATTCCATGAGGGATGCACATCTTCTACCTCTGGGGGAAGACAAAACAATCCTTTCTGTATCGGTAACTGCAGTGTGGAGCCTGGGGGTCAGGACTCCCAGAGCATGAATTTAAAGTGGAAACTACCTTCGGTACTTTCATGGGGTGGGATATAGCAGACAACAAACATAGATGGCTAAGGTTCTGGCTGCTGTGACTGCTACAGAGTTTGAGCAGAAATCTCCAACTCTTTATGTTCTCGACTTTCTCAGTCCTAAGGAGGCACATGGCGTTATGTTAGCTCTGGTTAGGTAACTACTTAGATATTGCAATTACCTAGTGTATTTGTGTCTCAGGACTGCCATAACAAAGTACCACGAACTGGGTGGCTTCAAACAACAGGAATTTTTTGTTTCATAGTCCTGGAGGCTAGAAGTCCGAGATCAAGTTGTTGGCAGGGTTGCTTCTTCTAAGGGCTTGGCCCATGCATCTCTCCTAGCTTCCGGTGAGAGTCAGCAATTCCGTGTTTTCCTTGGCTCGTAGTGCATTACTCCAACCTCTACTTCCACCATCCCATACTGTTTTCCCTGTGTCTTCACAGGACCAAAGTCTTCTCATAAGCAAACCAGTGATACTGGATCAGGGAGCCACCCATTCCAGTATGACTTCACCTTAATTGCATCTACAGTGAACCCATTTCCAAATTGGGTTACATTTTGAGGTACCGGGGGTTGAAATTTCAATAATTTTAAAAATTGAATTATTTTTTAAATAATTCAGCTTATAGTTTCTTTCTTCTTCTGAACAATCCCAAGTCTTCTATTTATTAAAAATTTTTTTTGGTAGTAGTTAAAAAGACAGGCTAGGTGTGAATCATAGCTTTGCTACTTATTATCTATGAGTGGACAAATTTCCTAAGCTCTTCGAGCCTCATTTTTGTCATCCCTAAAATGGAAATAGCTTATAATAGTGACCTCATAGGGAAGAGGATTGAGTGGGATGAAAATAGATACAATTTTTAGCACAGTTTCAGGCACATAATAAGCACTCAGTAAATATTAGTTAACATTATTTTTTTTCTTTCACTGAGTCCCTTAAGGAGCTTTATAAGTCTTAGAAATATATTTCAAACATCCCCAAGTCAATTTACTCACAGAACACCCACCACATACCCTGCAGAATTCATAATATTTCTTCTGCTGGCTGTTGGAGCCCTGAGACAGATATTGCGAAGTTTCTCTCAGAAGATTTCCTTCCCTTCTTGGAGCAGCGCCCAAGGCAGGGTGTCCAGGGGGCAGTGCTCATTGTCTCCAGACAGCATGACTGCAGTGGAACATTTACATTGTGAGGGTCCTAACACAGGAATGACCAATCTCTGTAGGAATGAGACACTTGCTCAGAAAGTGGGTGTTTTCATAGTGGGCATCGGGTTTCTAAGATCACCCGAGAGCAGACCTTCCTCATCATCACATTTGTTTCTCTGGGCCTTCGTTGTCCTTGAGGCCACTCTAACTTTCCTGTATTCTCAGTGTACCTTCTCTGGCCACTCAGCAAATTCAGGAGCATGTGTGCCCTGATGCTCTTTAGGAAGACAAAACTTTCTCGCAACCTTCCTCTGCCCCCCCCCACCCGCCCCAGAAATGCTGACTGCTGTAACCCACTGTGTTTGTTATGGCTATGGGAATCAGGGTATGCGACATTAGGTTATTTTTGAGCTATGAAATGAAGCCCATTCAGGAGACATCAGAAGCTCTATTTCCTTTGACTGACAAGACACAAGAGGAGAGTTCTTTGTTGTTACAGGGTACCATGTCATAAATAATCTCATTCTCCTCTCCAGGCACATTTTTCTCTCAGACACAGTCACTTTCAATTTTTTTTTTCTTTTTTTACTTCCAACCCCTGCCTGGAAATACATTTTACAACTGCTACTCAGTACATGCCCTAGCATCTGCTCCGTCATACATATATAACACTAAGAATACTTCAGCGATGTGCTTGGATCTGTTCCTGTTCCTATGGCCTATCCTCTGGTATTCCCCTGTCCTATCCTGTCTTACCCCATTCTATTCTGTCTGTCTTCTATTAAGCTTATACGAGATATCACTAGTGTGCACTAATAGCCAAGCCTCCTCCTTTCTCAGGTAACTGAAGTAGGTGCATCAGCTTTTTTGAAGGAGGGGGTAGTTAGAGGACTTATTTTGGCCAATGTGTATTGTTATAAGTCACTCGTGTCATTTCTACACTGAAACCTCTATTTTGATTAAGCCGCCATGATTATTTAGGGCTGGCATGCAACCTTGCAGCTGACTTCTTCTCTGTTACAGTGACCCAAGGAGGCCTTGGGTTGACATAGCAGAGCCACAGGCCGAGAGTGCTGGATCACTGAACTGCCACATCCTTTGCATCCTTTAAGTGCGAGAGAAGTAAACTGCGTGATGGGCCACTGAGAGTTGGGAAATGTTTGTTACTGCGGCAGAGTCTATCCTCTTCTGACTAATACAGTATTGCCTTCCGTTTCATTTGTTGTTTAGAAATGCTGGTCATGATCCATATGGATAGTCTCCTCTAGTTTGCAAATCATTTTCCCAAAGCATCTGCCACATCAATAGCCCTGAAGTATAAAAGAGAGAGGATTCTCCATAGTGGAGGGGAGACAGAGCACTGTCTCACCTCAGGGTCCTAACTTCCTGGAGTTGGTTTATGTCAGGAATAAGGACTAAGTCATTGTGTGACTAGGATCCTAGAGAGTAGGTTGTGATGGTGGGGTAGGTACCAGGGACTAGTTCCAAAGATGATTGAGTAGTGAACTTGGGCTTTCTGTGGGATATTTACCTTTTGGATATATGTGGCTCCAGATTCAGGCCTCATGTATTCTTGACCCTTGAATTTCATTGCCCTCTGTTGATCCCAACCCACTTACCTTTCTAAGCTTATACCCCACACTCTTTCACAAATCTCAGTTCCTGATAAATAAAATTAAGCGCTGATTCCCATTTATGTATCACTGTGTTTCTGGGCCTTTGCATATGCGGTTCCCTCCATTTGAACAACTTTTCTTTTCAGCTGGCACTTGGAAATCTTCAATTCATTCAGACATAGTTCCACTGTCATTGCCTCTGAAATCTCATTGAACTTTTATTTACTGCTCTCAGGATTTATCAGTCTCCATTAACATAGTTATTACAGTATATTTCTCTTTCTCCAATCTCATCTTGGGCCAGATCTGCTTCTCTTTTAATTTTTTTCATAAAATTCTATCCAAATAAAAGCGTTCCTTTGAACAATAACCAAAACACATACCCCAAAGTTAGAAAACCCACTGACTTAAAAAAATAAGGTTGATTTAACTAAAGTTGACATGGAAAACCTTTCTTGACAACTCACAGTTCCCATATCCACCAAATTATTTATGGACTTTTATCTTTGTATGCTCTGTTTCCATTACCATGTCTTTCCTCACTTTGTCTTTCAAGGAGACCTGTTCATTCTTTAAAGCCTATGGACTTGGGGTGCCTGGTTAGTTCAGTGGATTAAGCCTCTGCCTTCAGCTTGGATCATGATCTCGGGTCCTGGGATCGAGCCCCACATTGGGCTCTCTGCTCAGCGGGGAGCCTGCTTCCCTCTCTCTCTGCCTGCCTCTCTGCCTACTTGTGATCTCTCTCTGTCAAATAAATAAATAAAATCTTTTAAAAAAATAATAGAGCCTATGGACTCAATCTGCTAGTATTTGCCTACCCAATCTCCAGTCTCTTACAACAGAAGGAGATTCTATTTCCTCAGCAGATTGAATGGCAATGAAATGGAAGGAGTTTGTTGAGTAGAATTTCTAGAGAAGTTCCTTAAAGATAGTGTTAGTTTTGCTCTTTCTCCCTTCTTGCCTGGAACTTAAATGAGCTTTCTGAAGCTCCAGCAGCCGTATTAGGGCCATAAGGTATACTTCAGGATAGAAGCTGTATACTAAAGACTATAAAGGACAAAGATAGAAGGATCAGAGAAATATTGATGACATCATGGAAGTCTATAACCAGCTGTTGATTGTCTAATGCTGGAATTCTTTTACATGAGATGAAAAAATCTATATAATTAAGCCATGGTTATTTAGATTTTTCCATTAAATATGGCCAAACATGGTCCTAATGGACACATAGCTCAGTGCAAATAGTATGTCTTTGTGTCTATCCTTGTATTCTAACTAGAGAATTTTTTCACTGGGGCTCCCACAGGCCTTGATTCAGACCTCTCTGATTACATTAATCACAGTATATCAGAATTATTTGCCTATATATCTCCTCTTCTGTTAGACTGTGAGTTCCTTGAAGGAGAAACCTTTTCTCATTCCTTCTTGTATCTGCAGTGATTAATGTCCAGTAGCCGGAAATGAGTATTCTCGACTAATGTTTGTTGAATTTAATTGAGACTTGAAAAGCATTGAGGGTTTTCTGTGAACATGCAAATTATATTGGGGGAAGGTATTATCTGAAACCTGAACCCTATTTGGGATTTCGTTGGTGAGAAATAAAGTCATGGGAAATGGCACTGGGTGGGAGTCTTAGGGACCAGGTGCGAGAAATGAGTTAGGCTGGACCGGCCCCTGGAAGGAAAGGTGGGAAAAACTGCAGCCGAGGATTTGGGTCTGTCTGGATCTCCCAAGGGTGGCTCTCCTTTGCTGTTACGTTTTCCTGGATACAAAACCTCACTCCCCTGGAAAGCCCTGAGAGGAGACTGCCAGCATAAGGAATGCTTTACATTGCCCCTCCTGCCTCTCTGAAAGGCAAAGCTTCTCTCCCGAGACTGGGTATCACAGATAACTGACTCCTTGGGCATAGCTGCAAGTCCCTCCTGTGTGCCCCAGCCCTGTCCCTTTGGTCCTCCTGTACCACTTTGGAAGGGTCCGTCACTCTTGAGTTGCAAGATTAAATGAATGCATGTTTGGATAAGATGCTTTTGGGCCCTAGATCAAAGTCTTCACTGCTCAGGGTCTGGACCCCTTTCAGAGCAGGTATAAAACCTGCCTTCCCCTTCTAGTGAGTTATGGGTGCAAAAAGAGAGAAGTGCTGCCCCTCTCCACTATATCAATACATCTTCTCCGGAGGAGAGCTCAGATGGCGTATTCAGAAACCAATGTACTGAGAAAATGGAGAGACGTACTTTCTATTAAAACCACTCAAAAATTTTATTGGCATGGACATGATCTTTTGGCCAAAAAAAAAAAAAAAACCCTCCACTGGAGAGCAAATGAAACCATGCCTCATAATATGCTTATTCTCTCCTTGTAAAAATAATAAGAAGTGTTTTGTTAGATTTGTGCTGTGTGTTTGTGTGCCTGCTTTAAACAACTGCTCCAGGGCCTTTTTCTGGAAGTCACTGATCTGGATCTATGCCAAACCAGTGGCAGGAGCTGTCCTGCTTGCCACTGGAAAGGAGGAGAAAGCACTGAGTCGTTATACAACTTCACTCTCCTAAATCAAACCTTCCATTTGCCATGATTATTTACCATTGCTTTGTAATTGTGAGCAGACAGCTGAGCGGAGCTGGAAGTCTATTCATTCTTTAAAGTGACATAAAGTGGCACTTGGAGTCCAAATGATAATTGTTCTTTTCTCCTTGTTAATATCTAACCACTGCTAGGAGTTCTGTGAAAGATTAATTTAATGCCAGCTCCAGAAATTCTGTGGGATTTGGCTCTTGGCCTCTTTTTTGAAACCCAATTTGAAATCACCCTGAGGAACTGGGAAGGCTGAATTGATTGTGACCTTCAATTCAGAATTCCTTTCTAACTATTTTAGCAGTATGGAGAACTTTCCCTCACTTACATCCCTCTACTACTCAGTAGTGGTCACGGCTGAGAAGTATCGGCAGTTTCTCAGAAATATGATTACTCTGAGGATATTTCCAGCTCAGTCGGAATGTTAGGAATTCAGATCTGTCCAGGAAACCAGGACACTGTGGTGTCTAGACAAAAACCTGAAGCCCATGGGAACCACTCTGCAGCGGTGGAAAGGTCCTTGTTTTTTGGCCATGCTCTCCGGGGTCTCCCCCACTCCACACTCAAGTCATCATTTAGGGATAAGCTGTCAAACCTAGTAAAAGTTTTTGCTGACACCATGAGTGATACAGACAGCAGCATCCCTTTGGCTGTACATGAGGTTTCGAACAACCTTGCGATCCCTGCTGATCAACTTCCAGTAGCGTAGGAAAGGTAAATATATGCTGATATCAATAGGCCATTCTATAGTATGGATGAGTTTCTGCTATTCTTGCCTCTCCAATTTCAAATTCTATGCAAAACTTTTGAGTTTCTGACCTGGGCTGGAATAAAAAGCAGTGGTTAAGTTCTTGCCTCTCTGACCCTCTGGTTCAGGATTGCCATGTTAATGGAGTCCAGCATTTACTAAAGGGTAAGAATGTTGGAATTTCTACATTATGCACTTTTATGAATAATCTCTTTTAATCCTGGGAGGTAGTTTTATCATTGCTCCCATTTTATGGGTGAGGAAACTCAGGCACAGGGAGGCAAAGGAGCCAGCCCTTGCCATACAGCTAGGAAGTGGTGAAGCCAGGATAAGAACTCAGGCTGCAGTAATGTCAGCCCGACTCCTCCATCTCTTTGACTCTGGAACTCAGTGCAGCATGATCACATCAGTGGCCTGGAAAAGAGTCATCAGTGGTGACTCTTAGGAGGTCTTAGAAAAGATCTTCACTTTTCTAAACTCTCTGAGGCTGCTTCAGCACCATTCATCCCTGAGGCCTTCAACCCAACAGGTGACTGCAGCCCAGGAACTTTGTGGCATGATTCATGGACTTGGGTTGGGAGAACTACCCACAATTTGGTATTTGCCAATGGGAGAGTTTCCTGGAGACTTCCACTGGCAACGGTTGGAGTTTTAACATTTTTTGTCCCATGTATCACTGGTTGTTTGAGGAAAAAGAGGAGAAGGAAAGAACAAAAAAGGACGGAACAGAAGAACAGAAGAGAAGAGCAGAAGAAGAACATCCCTACTTTCTGTGATAGTTTAGAGGTTCTATTCATGAGCAGTAGTATTTCAAGTATTTTAGGAATTGGATACACAGTTGAGACAGTATGAAATGTGGCTTATAACCCAGAACCCTGGAGAGGTTGGAATATAGAGGTGAGCGATGCACGTAGAACTGAAAGATTCTTTTCTCTTTCATCCAACAAGACAGAGGTCAAGGGCTTTCAGAAATTGGTGACTTTGGAAGTGGGAGAATTTTCATATCACACAGTCATCTGCTGACTGAATGATAGGTGTAATTTTTTAGTTGCTGTTTTAAAGAGTGTTTGCAAAGAAAGGTGTGCGTTTTCTGCAGTTGGTAGTTGTAGAGAAGGAGTGAGGGTCTCACTAAATCTTCCAAGGACCTGCCTGAGAGCTCAGACAAGGCCCTGGGCCAGTGTGCACAGTGACACTGGATGCAGAGGCTCTGTCACCTTCTTGAGGACTTGGGGGTGGCCAAGACAAACAAACATCACAGGGCCCTTTCTATTGGCCTCTGTGGGGCCACAGGACTCCTGACACCATTCAGAGCCCATGGAGTAAGTCTGAAATTTTGAAAGGAGACTAAAGCATTCTCAGTACAGGCAGTGCTTAGGGTCCCCACTGTAAGCCACTCCTTGGTGACATCCCCTCCGGCTCCCTAACTTCCTTTCTGATGGAGACTCAGAGTGTTCTTGCTAAGCTAAGCCTGAATTGTTGTGCACTGTAGACTGATACTGTTTTTCTCCTTTTGATGCTTCCCAGTTTAGGGATACAGTTCTAGATCTGAGTGGAGCTGGAGAACCACCACACCAGATTTCAATGACAACAGATAACCATGGGGATGGTATCTTCTGGTTTTCCCCCAGGAAACAAATAACTCAGATGAACTCCAAGCTCGAGAAAACTGGTGCCAATGCAGGCAACCTTTGGGTTATTAGAGCCTGTGTCATTGGAAGTCTTAAAGCAGGATGTGGTTCCCCTATTTCAGGACATCACGAGATATGTGTCAACATCTCCATCTCTTGGATCCTTCTCTGTCCTGGTAACCTGGTTGGTGTGAAATGGTGAATGATTGCTGGGAATCAGGGAAGGCCCCAGAATGCCCACCAAGGTAGCTCTAGATGGAGAGTTGGTATCGACCTGGAAAAGGTGGCAAAGCTGACATTTCTTATTCTGTACTCCTTTCGCTTGGCCAGCTCACACTTTGGGCAAAAGACTTTCCTTTGTCAATTTAGAAGACTGCTAATAAAGCAAACCAATTTATTTGATGACTCAAAAAAAAAAAAAAAAAAAAAAAGAAAAAAAAAAGGCCCCTTAAGGGGCAGAGATCAAGGGTGCTATAGATTAAGAGCAAAACTTCTTTTACCCCTTCTTTACAGTCTGGGAGTTTCTTTTCCTGTGCTTACCATTGCCAGCTTCTCTTGTGATCTGGGGTTTCATTTCTATGATTCACAGGTTCCTGAAGTTGAAAGAAGAACCTGGAGCAGACTGCCCATTGTTTTGAGTTATCCTTGCAAATTCTCTCTCTCTTTGCCTTCACAACGAAGGAGCCAAGGAGCCGACTCTATAGCTAGTCCCTCAGGGTTTGGAATAATTCACATTGCTGCTATTCAGGCAGGCCAATACAATCATTTCCTCATTTTCTGCTCAGCACCTTGTCCTTCAGAGGTAATGGAATGAGAGTGAGTTAGTTTATAGAACTGTTGCACCTGTGGACCTTTGCACTTTCTAATTTTTAAAAATTTTTATTTTTTATTATTATGTTCAGTTAGCCACTGCAAGCTCTTTTGCACTTTAATTAGAAATGGCCTAGGTTAAAGGAACTACATAATGTGGACCTCAAAGGGGGATTTTAGACATTAAATGTTTCCCAGAGACAACTATTTGGGTTTCCTAAGGGGACTCAAAATTAGACCAAGTGCTTACTTTTAAGTAAAACTAGGGTGGTGTTCTCCAGTGGATTTTTGGCTTGTACCAAAAAAAAGTTTTCCTGGAAGAAAAACAAATTTGGGCTTTTGACCGATTTGTTTATATTCAGAAAAGCTGAAATGGAATTAATTTTGTATGTGCAGAACTGGTCATTGCTTCTCCTGTGGACAGTAAGACAATAGGGGAAAAAGGAACATTTCCTTCTGAACAGAATTGTAGTGAATCGAGAACTAAAGAGCTTATGGAAAATAGCTTTCAAATGATTATTTTTGTTTGCTTAAATGCTTGATTATGATGATTGTAATTCCGACTATACACAGAGAGAGCATGGAATAAAATGCTAAGCCTAGACTCCTTTATAACAAAACCCAAAGAACACATCACACTTTATAAAATCCAAATGCCCATAGGTTTCCTGGGACTGCCAGATAAAATATAAACACACAGTTCCGGTTCTCCTTATTTGCATTTTCAGGGCCAAGAATTCCATCTAGGCTTCCTTTAAAAGATGTACCTTGGCCCTGGGTCACTGTAACAGCTAATGAAATGAAACTTGAATTTGGAATTTTTTTGCTTTGCATGCAAAGGTTGGCCCTCTGGATTACAACAGGAAGCCTTTTGGGGGTGAATAATACACCCGCAGATGGCCCAGGTTCCAGACAATGGGCTCATTCCAGTCCCTGCGCCAGCCAAGCAGTTTTAGTGAGATGATTTCATCCCTGCTATGCAGGGGATGCCTCCTGTTACTGCGTCGCCCCTGAGCAGAGCCCCGGTGACACCGGGGTTCCATGAAGTTATCTTTCTTGTTCTTTGTGTGGAAAGAGTAGAATCATTAAACATATGTGGTCACTTTAGCTTCTCAGACCCTAACCCATACGAATAATATTATAAACTGTGAACCAAGAGCCTGAAGCCAAAGTGGTCAGATAGTCAAGCAGAGAACTTGAAATGACCTTGGCAGATCCAAGGGCTGCCATAGCAATAGAGAGCTTCCATCCTTTCTAGACAACAGCAAACCAAATACCCTGCTTCTGCACTCATCCAGCTTGCATGACGGCTACAGGGATGATGAGGGAGTAGTCACAAGAGATGTGACACTGCTGGTGGGTGGCTTGTGGTGTTGCATGGTCAGAATATGCATGGTCAGAACCTGCCTCAGCCTGAGGGGAGACTGGGGCCCTTGATAGCTGCTGGTCTGCTCAGCTGGGCTGTCAGGGCAGCAAGGCTGGAGGCAGAGGCTTCTGTGTTCGAGGGTGTCAGGGTGGGGAGAGAGGCTAGCTTACAGGGCCCTTGTCTACACCTGCTCTGTTGAAGGGCCCAACAGAGGAGCTTGGTGTTGGAGGCTCGATTTACTGCCTCTCAAACAACAGTAGCAGTGACATGTCGTGCCAGTAACAAGGCTGCTCTGGTACACTTTGACTTGGCTTTTTGTTTTATTCAGCTTCAAGAATGTTTCTGAATGGTTTTAAAAAACATTCCTTTGTCTTTACCCTACCAGCCCCAAAGCTCTGGAAAAGGCCAAGACATAGCAAGGACAGACACATCATGTTTGCCCTGACCAAAACTGACTTCCTTGTCTCCCTCTCCCCAGGAAACTGTTCCTCCCCTCTCACTCCCCCAACCCGCCCTGCCATTTCAGTAAATGCACCATCAGGCACTGTATGCTCAAGCATGCGTCTGACCCTTAACTTTCTTTCCTCACCTCCCCATCACAACCAATCAGTCAATTACCAAGTTCTGTTGATTCCACTTGCTAAAGACTTCCCTATCCATCCATCCACCCACTTCTCTCTAGCCCACAGGCACTGCTGTCGCTCAGACTGCCATCACTCTCCTCTGGGTGGCCGCAACAGTGTCCTCACTGGTCTAGGGGTTCTGCTGAGCAGCCCCAGCTCACTGCCCCCCCTCCATTCCCCTACACACGAGAGTGGTTCTTCTGCAGTGTTGACTGGATTATGGTTCTTCCCTGCCTACAACCCTGTCAAACGCTTCCCATGGTCCTGAGGAGTGTGAACTGGATTCTGTGAGACCTGTCTCTTTCAGTGTAGTTTTCAGCGTCTCCTTCAGTGGTACTCCTTCGTGTAACTGCATGCACTAAGTCCAGTCTTCTCTCATCTTTTGCACCTGCAGTTTCCTTCACCTGAGCACGGACTCCTCCCCCGGCCCTGGCTACGTCTTCTTCCTCCGCTAGGCAGGACTCAGCTCAGGGGTCATGTCCTTGGAGAAGCTCTCCATGACTTTCCCTCCTCTGGACTTCCACAGCCTGAACCCCTTACAATTGGGGGGACCATGTCATGTATTGTCAAAATGAGGACCCCCATGGGAGCAACAGGGGGCATCTGTACATATTATGCAAGGACAACAGGTGTAAATTGGGACTGACCCAGGCAAACCAGGATGCATGGTCACCTTAATCATGGCATTTATCACACCTTCAAATGCCTGTGAGCAGGTCATTCCTCCCTGCACCCTACCAGGCAGTCTGCGAGTTCTCGGATGACAGAGTTTCAATGTAGTTGCTTCCGTATTAGGTGCTCCATATATATTATTTTGTTAAATAGATGAGGGAAGGCATGAATGTGGCTGAAACAAATAGGAGTCTGGTCACGGGGTTGAAGACTCCAGAGTGTGATGGGAAGCCATCTGTCCCCAAACCCTCTGGCAGGCTTGGATGTCTAATGGAGCTAGATCTTCTCTGTTTCCTCTCTGAAGACACCCTCAGCCATCCCAAATAGCACAGAGAACAGGTGTACTGGATTACCTTGCTAACACACCTCCCCGAATTCTGAATGCCAAGGCACATCTGGCTGAAAGGAAGCAGATGGGTTGGGTCCCAAAGTGTGTTTCATGGCAGATTAAGCACCTTATGATGTTAAGACACATCACATGATAAATGGGTTCTGGGCCCAAATAAGTCATGAAATTAAGCGAATCTCTTCATTGCTAAGAGCCTTCTGTGCACTCTAAAATAAGCAGTATTTCTCAGATTTAGGTAGGGCCTATTCCCCTTACCTCTCCTGTCTCCTGGACCTCGTGTTCTATGGAACTCACCTTGAGAGTTAGTAAAATAACATAGGGCAGACATCTCCAGGTAGGTGAAGGCTTTGAGTCCCTCAAGGGCAGGGCTGTACTTTTGTCTCCCATTGCTGACACTGGTCACTGCCTGGCACATTGTCAGTGCTCACAAAATGTTTGTTACCTGTGGACTGGGGCGTCATGCATTCAACTGAGGACAAAAGAGCCTGGGGCTGGGGAAGCCGGGTAACCCCACCCTGCCCACAAGGCAGGTGTCTTAGCAATAGGGAGGGGGCTGACTCTCCTGAGGATGACACATTCTCTTTTACGGCCCGTTGCCCTCCCTGCGAGCCAAGCCGCCTTGGCCTCACACCCTGTTTCCACGCCACCTTCCCTGCGTGCATGCCTGTGGGATTTGACTGTCAGCGTCTGTTCACCAAAATGCTAAGCTGATGAGGCTTAGTCTTACTCTCCGAGGCTTGCTATGATGGCTCCCGCCGACTAAGACTCTCCTGGCCTCAAAGGAATGCAGCTTGAGTGGCAGAAGGCCAGGTGGCCGGGCTTACGTCGAGCAGGACCTTGCCCCCTCTGCTATATATTTTACTTCTCGCCCGACTCACTTTGAGGCTGGCCCTGATGGAGTACCAAAGCCAAATGTTCTCTCCGGCACTTAAAGGAAGCCTTATGGGTCAGCATTCAGAGAGGAAAATGATGAGGATCTTGGCTTTGAGACATCAGGAAAGAAAAGCACAAACTCAACTTAAAACTACCCAGTAATAGAGGGAAAAAAGATAGCAATCACAAGTTCAATCCAGCTCCCATGGAGAAGGTTTAAAAAGTCTCTCTTCAAGAGGTTTTTTTTGCAGTGTAACTTTGATTTTTTTTTTCTTCTGAGATACCGTTCCTTCTTTCAAATTTATTATTTATTATAAAATGAAAAAAATTCCATGAAGCCACATGCTTCTTTTTCCACTGTCCCTTTTCCCTCCTGAAAGGGAGAGGGGGAGTCAAGAAATGCCACAGTGAGATTTTTGCAGTTGAGTTCATCCGAGCTGCAAGTGAGTGTGGCCGAAGAGATGGTCACCTGGGGCGCTGCTCTAAGCCAGAGATGGTGAGGCTGGAGGGGACTCTCACATGCGTTCCTTTGCTCCTACATAGAAGAGCCATCCTCTTGGCTCCTTGCTGGCCTAACCCGTTCCTGCAACTGGAACAGCAGGCATGTGCTGGGGGGTTAGAAGCAGCAGAGGCCTCTCCATTGAGTGCATGGGAGGAGGACACAGAGCCAGAGGCTTAAACTCCCCTACACTGGACCCTGGCCTGGTGCTTGGCTGCCATGGGATAAATAGTGATTATATGAGGTCAGATTTTACCTCTAGGTAAGTTTGCTCTGGGCTGACTTTGCTACCAAATGAGTTAAGAAACACTTGGGGTTTCAGCGCAGTTGGTTCTCTGAACTACTGATGACAACTTGTAGACTTATACTATTATTTCCACATATAGGCGAGTAAACCAGATCAGAAAGGTTAGGGAACTTGGTTCAATTCATGCATCTGTGACTGGAACCCAACCTGGCCTAGTTCCAGAGCCCACGTGCTTTCGGCTATATCCTGCCTCCTCCTGGCCACATGGGAATCCTCTGTTTGTGCCTTCCTGTGCTTGGGAAGCAGCCCTTGTGGCTGGAGGACACACTAGAGCTGTCAAATGAGGGGTGTAGATTAGATGTTGTTGAAGGTTCTTCCCTGACCTTGCATTCCATGATTGAGCAAACTTATGATCTACAGTCTGAAATGGGGTTCACACCTAAGTGGACACCTAGGAAGAGAAAGCTGTCCCCTATAGGATCTCTTCTCCAAAATGCAAGCCCCTGGCAACTTTTGGATCAAGTGGCATCTGTGAGTCCCCGATCCCTCTGTGCTTAATGGAGGGGACTGGGGCTGGTTAACACCGCACCTGCTGGAGGGATGAAATGGAAGGTACTAACTACACTAAGTCCCCAGAGCTGTAATTTGGAGCTTAGATTTCTTTCTTCCTTTTCTGTTTTTTTTTTTTTTTTTTGAGGGGTTAGGAGTGGGGAAAAAAACCCATTAAATTGGAGGACGTGTGGGTGTAAATTTCTCTTCCCAACTATCTTTATTTTGGAGTGTGTTTAAGGATACATGTTATATGCATTCCTCTCCCCATATATCTCTATGCTTACATCAATTCATAAATAAAATATATAGCCGCTTGGCTAAAATGTATCACTTGTCTGCAAGATTCCTCCTGCAGGTTAATGTCTCCTGCCAGGGGAGCTGCCCCGGTTTGCATTGACTTTCAATGACCTACTTGTACGCACTGGTTCAGGCTGGGTTTAACAAGTGGCTGGGCAGATCTATGCATCTGCACGTATTCCTCATTTTTAGATTTTTAAGCATTATTTGACTTCATTCTGCCAAAAATCAATAGCATGTGCATAAAGTTAGCTTTGGCATCACACCTTTAGATAGGGAAACTGTCATGAACAGAGACTTTCAGAAATTCCTGGGAAGGAGAGACTGATTCATGCTGTTTATCATTCTATGGCTCTCCTGTTATGGGCATAATTGACATATTCCCAATAATTGCCTTCGGTATCCTCAGTGCTTATGGGAGAGATGAACTTCAGGATGGAATCCACCTGAGGACTGGGCCTTGTGTAAGCTCAGTTTCTGTTGTTGAACATGATCTGAGACTAGGTTGGTGGTTGTGAATTTTAGTAGGTTAGTGTCAATCACGGGAGATTATCTGAGTCTTACTTGGCCTGGAATTGGAAATTCCTAAATAATGTGACAATTGAGCATTGGGTAGTCTCAGAATTGGAAGTTGGCTTAATCTCCATGATCAGATTTTAAAATATGATTCCTACAGTATTTACTGATACTGAAGAATTGCATCTTTTAGCAAAAGTCGATGTTTTGAATTCTTCTGTAACCTTTGCAGGAGGTATTCATTGTTAAAATCAAATATTCAGTTGGGACCAGAGAGTTAAACAAATGAAAAATGTTATAAACTTCCTTTCTTTTACACATTTGTGGAAACGAATAGAACAAATAAGACGGGATAATGAAACATACATTTGTATAAAATGTTGTAGAATACACTCAGCCAAGTCAAACACCTGGTGCATTGAGAATAATTCTGTTTCTTGTAAGCTAAATTACAAAGTTGGATAAAAAAACAATCAATGAACTATTATTTATATTTCATTTAATCTAGGTGCTTTAATACTGTCTATTTGGCCAAATACAGTATTGATTTTTCGTTGCTGTGGGATTCACTTAACCTCAGGTAAAAATAAAGAAAACTAAAACCAAATCGCCCACCCTCTCTTGTAATTGTTGGTGTTTATAGCGGGAAAGAACACACTGGATTTAGGCAACTGAGGGAGGAAGGGGAAGAGAGTTAGGCTTTGGTTTTCTGCCTGCTTTCACCTGACAAACACTTAGAGTATGTGTGACGTAATAGAAAAAAAATATATATATATTGGTCTCTGTCTCCTCCCCATCCCCCCAGGCTCCTGACACAGGGCTCCTGAAACTCTCGGAACCTCCTAAGTGATAAGAGCACTAGGAACACTGCTTGTTCTAATGAGGCAACTCTGGGTGGGCTCCTGTGTGGGGGTGGTCACCAGGAAGACCAAGGCATGATTAGAAGCTTGAAAATTTCAGTTCCACCACGTCCTCTGGAGAGAGGTGATGGGCTCAAAATGGAGTTAATAATTGGTCATGCCTGTGTGAGGAAGCCGCCATTAAATCCCAATAGCAGGGGTTTGGAGAGCTTCCGGGTTGGTGAACACAACCGTATCAAGAGGATGATGCACCCTACCTCCATGGGAACTGAAGACTCTGTGCTTGGGAACCTCTCAGAACAACTCCTTTGTACCTTTCATCTGGCTGTTTGTCTGTATCCTTTATCACATCCTTTACCAAACTGGTCAACATATCTGTTTTCCTGAGCTCCATTAGCCATTCTAGCAAATAAACTAAACCTGAGGACGGGGCATTGGAACCTCCTATCTGTAGCTGGTTGCTCAGAAGCACAGGTTGGTGACAGCCTGGACTTGTGAACGGCATAGAAGGTGGGGGAGGGGCACTCTTGTGGGACTGAGCCCTTCCCGGTGAGCTCTTACGCTAGGTCCTGGTATACAGTGTCAGAACTGAGTTTAATTGTCAGATACCCAGCTGTGTCTGAGACTTGCTTGCAGTAGTGGGGAAAGCGCCCACATTTTGTGACCAGAAGTTTCAGAAGTGAGGTATGCTGTGTAAGTAGCACTGGGGGCTCACAAGAGTGAAACACGGTAGGGAAGAACTGGGTTTTCCCACTCAGGAAAGAAAAAAAAAAATCTGGGTTTTTCCTTTATAGTAGGTTAGGACTCAAATCCTTACTGTGCATTTTTAAATCTTGACAAGGCGAGACGATGTCAAACAAGGTACTCAGTAAGGGCATGACAAGGAAGCAGGGAAATCTAGGGGAGGAGCCTGCATCAGATAAAATTAGAAATTTCAGTATCTACCATACATTAACTTTTTAAGGAAATTGCCTGGATTCTAAATGGGTTGTCCAAATCCTAATAGAAAAGAAATTCTCAGACAAGGCTGGATGGAGGGGAGGAAGGTAGGCAGTAGCAACCTGTAAGCGTCTTCCCCAAGCTTCTCTGACAGGACTTGTATACATAACTTCTAATAGTTTCCTTATTGAATTCTTATCTTGGCTTTGTAATTTATATGTCAGTGTTTCCATTTTGCACATGAAGAAGCTGAGCGCTCAGAGAAGTTAAGGTACTTGCTTAAGGTTACACTGCTCCTACTTCGCAGGACTGGGATTCCAGCCTTCGTGGGACAACATGTTTTTTCTACACATGGCCTATGTAGGAAACAGAATGATGTCTAAAATAACATTATGATGAGGAATAATATTTACAACTTCAATTTCTGCTTATGACTTTAAAAATTTTCATTTTCAAGATAAAGATGCTGATCAGAAGATCATTGAGGTCCTATGTGATGATAAAATTTAACTATTTGAGTTTATTGGCTTAGAAAAAGCTGAGGTTCCTCTGGCAGTCCATGAACTGAATTTGGTTTGTAGATAGGTTTTATTTTGCCTGTTGATAGAACATGCAAACATCTGCTGTTTAAGATTTTTTGAGCTAACATTAAAACAAACAGAAAAGCTCATGTGAAAATCTGACTTCTGGTTTTTCTTGAACAACCATCAGATCTGGCAATTGAGTCTGCACTTCTGAAAGGTAACAATCAGTTGCTTCTGAGTACCAGCTGTTTGCTTTAGGTGTTGTCCATAATTCTCCACTTTGCCATAGTCCCCATGAATCCCTAATGTTCACTGACTGAAGCTGTATGTCGATTGCTTTTACTTCTCCTGCCAAATCTGGTAGCTCCTCTTATTTGCACTGCCTGTAGGCACCCCTAGGTGGGTTTCATGATACAGAGAAAAGTAGTAGCTAAAAGAAGAGAAACTTGTATTCAAGAAACTACCACGTCACTAATAAGTTCTGTGATCTCAGGCTAGCCCATTAACCATTCTAAATCTCCCATTCCTCTTCTGTTACATGGGCATGAATGGTTTCAGAAAGATTAAATAAAATAGTCCATAGTGTTACGTTCAGTTATGTTACCTGACCTGGCCCTAAGGCATTCTTGCAAATGTTCGTTAAAGAAATTTTGCCCCACCACCAATCCATAGAGGATACTATAACTGACAGTGTACCTACAACCTCTGTCTACCTATCAACCTAATTGTCTTGGCAGCTAACCTTCCTAACCACTAATACCCTTTTCTAGACCACTCTCCCTTCCCTTTCATACCTTTAGAGCCACGTAATTTGTGACTGTGCTTCAGACCATTTTGAACTCTATTATAATTACACAGCAGCATCTTCTCCTAATATGAAGTGGAACAATTGAGCAAAATGGGCAGAGGGTCCTGTCCTCCACCCCAACACCCCTTCACACAATGGCTCTTGGCTCCTTTCTTTGCCTACTAAGAAGTGAGGCCCCTGCACTTTGTGGCTACTATTGCAGATCTTTCGATGGTCACTCCTGTTTCAAGGGCCTGCGATCATTAATAAAGATGAAACACCACCTTGAAACAGAAGCCACCAGTTAGGGCTACGTGTCTAAGGGTTTTGAGGGTTCAAGCACAGCT
Organism: Mustela nigripes; assembly: GCF_022355385.1. Classification (NCBI taxonomy): domain Eukaryota; kingdom Metazoa; phylum Chordata; class Mammalia; order Carnivora; family Mustelidae; genus Mustela; species Mustela nigripes. The sequence goes on along the minus strand of NC_081558.1, from coordinate 149,970,288 downwards.
GAAATGTTTCTTGGCTGGGTTCTTCTTATGTTTTGGGAGCAGCTTCCACAGGGCAGTGAAAACACAGGATACAGGAAAGGGTTGTTGAAGTAGGCATCCTGGGGGCTTCGAACGGTTGGATCTGTTTTGGCAGGCTGCTCTGAGAAATGTGGAAACCAGATCCTGCACAGACTGAGTGTCTGAAGCTCTGCAGCTTTTCCCCTGGAGAGCAAGGAACACAGGAACATGGGATGTGGGAAAAATCTTGGGGCTGCCATTGCCACCAGATGACCTTTATGGTCTCTCTGAGCCTCAGTTTCCCTCTCTTTCTCAGCCAGGGGTCACTGTATTCGATGAGAGGATGGGTCAGCAAAGCACGAGTGCTTGTGTCTCTGTACGCCTGAGGCCTACCTAGCATGCAACCTGTGTTCTGATGCCCACATATTTGCTGTCCTAGCAGAAAGTGGGTTGAAGGCGTGGAAAGTGTTTTAATATTTTATCTGTTATCCATCATTTACTTTCTCTTTTCTAAAGCATTACAGCTCTGTTCTGAGAGCTAAAGAAGGCCCTAAGAAGATTAAATCAGCATGTAAATTTCAGCTTAGTTCAAAGCTAAGCCCCTTAAGAAATCTTTATTTGGCGGAGAAGCTGCCGCCCATGGCAGGGGCTCAAGTGCATGAGCAAGTGCACCGGCAAGGCCAGCCCGGCTGGCTGTCTGAGCGCACTGGTTCTCGCACAAGCCAAGGGCAGAATTGCTTGGAGGGCCTGTGAAGACAGCTGGTTAGGTGGGACCTGAACGTTTGCATTTCTTACAATTCACAGCTGATGGTGATGCTCCTGGTCCGGGGACCACACTTGAAGAAACACTACTTCGTGGGAGGAGGCGTGCATGCTGTTGAGACTCCTGGGCTCTGGGCCCATTTGTGTCTTTAACTGCCTGACTTTAGGCAAGTTACTTCAGTCCTAGGAACACAGCTTCTTTGTCCAATGACAGGCGGGAAGTATAATTGGGAAAAAGTGTAAGTTAGAGCAGTTTCCTAATCCTTTTTCCTGTGGTGGGGGGCCACCCCAGGCCCTGCCAGATTGATTTGGGGGCTGAGCAGATCAAGATCTTGGCACATCTGTAACCCATCCCAAGTGTTTAGTGTGCAGGCTGGGAAAGTTTGACCAAGGGGTTAAGAGCATGTGCTTTTATGTCCTGAAAATCATAGGGTAGGCCCTCCTTCTGCGGAGCATGGCCTTGCAGCGGTTCACTTAGGAGTCTGCCTCAATTTGGTCGGCTGTGAAATGGGCACAGTGCTTGTACGTATATCATGGGTTTTGGTGGATATCAAATGATGTAATGCATGTAGAATGCTTGGCCTGCAAAGTACCTTGCACTAAGTTAATGATAATATGGACTAGATATTATTGTTAGCAGTTATTATGTCCATTTCTACAGTTCCATGGTTCACTCCTTGTGTCTATCCTGTGCCTTATTGGAGGAAGGGGATAAGCCTTCACTATTTAGGAATGTAAAAAGCTAAAAATAATTTCTTTGAAAGGGGGAGTGCTCTCTAAGAGTACTTCTAGACCTTTAATGTGCATGCAAATCATCTGAGGAACTTGTTAAAATGCAGCTTGTATTTTTCTTTGGTTTGGGGTGGGGCCTGAGAGTCTGCATTTCTTTCTTTCTTTCTTTCTTTTTTTTTTTTTTAAGAGTCTGCATTTCTGAATGGCTCCCAGGTAATGATGCCGGGTCCTCAGAGAGGCACTTTGAGTAGCAAGACTCTTCAGCATCCCCTCATGAACCCGTCCAGTAGGCAGTTGTAGAGCTGCCTACTGGAATCATTTGGGGACCTTTCTACACCCCCAGCCATACCCCAAACCAATTAAATCACAATGTCTGGGGGGTAGGAGACCATTTGAAGGTTCCCAGGTGATTGCAATGTGCACAGTTCAGACAGTGCTGGTTCTCAATGTTGGCTGCATACTGGAGAATTAAAAAAATAATAATGCCGTTTGGTCCCACCTCCAGAGATTCTGACTTGGTTTGGCCGAGGTTTGAGCATTAGGGTTTTTTAAAAATTCTCAGAAGATTCTGTAAGCAGCAAAATTTGAGAACCTTTTTCTGAAGTCCAAAGCACTCTTTAGTAGGGCACAGGAAGAAATTGGGTTGGTTCATTTTCCAGAAGCTTAAAATAATTAATTTCCCTTCAGATGGGCCCCCTTTTCCCTAAGAGATTTGCATTGAAATATGGCCAAAATAAGAATGTTTCTTACCCTTATTTTAAAGGCAAAAACCTGTTTAACATCTGCATTCAGGAAGCTGTGTTGTCTAATAGCTTAGAAATAGGCCCGAGAGCATTGAGCTCCTAATCCCCTTTACCACTGTCTTCAGTGTGACCTTGGGAAATCTTTTCATGTTCATTTTTCCATATTTCATCATTTGCAAAACCTAGTTAATCCCACAAAATGACCACAGGACTGGTGTATGGTCAGGTGTAACTTCAGAAACAGTCCTGCTGAGCGTCTCCTAAATTGTTCGGATCTGCTAACTTTGGATGCTTATGCAAATGCATACTTTGTGAGTCCTGGGAAAATCTGGCACATTTAAACTATAGTCTTCTATCTTTTTCCCTCTTTTCGTGGTACCAATCACCTCCTGTTCTATTCACACAAGATTTAGGCTTAATGCACCCTAGAAATTCATGGAAATCAGCATAAAAGCAGAAATAGGGTTTTAAAAGCTGTGAGGAGAAGACTGGCTGTGCAGGGTTAGTCTTCTTCTCAATCCCCCCAGTGGAAATGGCCCCCCACTTGCCCACTTGGTCCCCGTGGTGCCCCAGCCCACACTTCTTCTGGATGATTGCCAAGACTTTCTGACATAAGCTCATACAGCTTTGTATCCCTAGTACTTAGCACACTGCCCAGGAGGGGCTGAAGAGATGCCTGGTAGACAGTGAATGAAGTGGAAGAAAGAAGTAAAATAAGACAGCACAGAGGAGCCAAAGGCTTCCAGAAAACAGAAAGGAAACACTATTCAAGCCCAAAAGGAGAAAATAAGGTATTGATACTCAAAGCAGTAAAGGGAATGAATGGCCAAAAAAGCCCAAAGAAGGAGATGCAGGAAAGGCCAGGAGGTCTGAGTGAGGTTTGTGTAGAGTGAGGAGAATGAGAAGGCCCCTGGGACAGCCCGAGAGACCGTGAAAATGGTCAGGGAGGAAGCAGCGAGGGTAGTGAGTGAGGGAATGGAAAGGAGAGGGAAAGCAGGAGAAGCTGGGGAGCAGCAGGGGTAGGGAGGGAGAGCTGCCCCAGGGACAGAACCTCTGGGGGCCAGGAGAGTTGGTCTTTCTCCCTAGGAGGCCAGCCCACTGTGGCTCTGGCCCAAGATAGACAGAGCTAGAGGGGAAAACCAAACTGGCACAAGTGAAGTGGGTCACGGTCAGGGATTATCACAGTTTTTTGGAATTGGATGTTTTCAGATTGCATCATCCTCCTTGTTCTCAATTATCCTCCACAAGAGTGCAGAGTCCTTCCCATGGTACAAATCCACCTCCGCTGGGACCCAGACATTCACAACTCACACCACAGACAACTCCTTGGCAGCCTCCCCCCCCCCCCCCCCCCCCCCCCCCCCCCCCCCCCCCGCCCCCGGCCCCCCCCCCCCCCCCCCCCCCCCCCCCCCCCCCCCCCCCCCCCCCCCCCCCCCCCCCCCCCCCCCCCGCCCTCTTTTCCACCACATCCTGCCCTTCCCCCACAGGCCACAACTGCATCTCTAGACATTTCCCTTCCTGAACTTCCATGCACTACAATCTAGGCTACCTTCCTGTTCTTCCAGGGCTGCTGGCCCATCCAGAGGCTTTGAGCAGATTAGAAAAAAGGGGCCCTGAGGGTCTTGGCCAGATGAATGAGACAAAGGTACAGGTAAGATAGAATAAGATGAGTATTATGGAGTCAGAGATTCTGAGAAGAACCTCTCTGTATGTGATGGGGATAGGGGCATGGGTAGAGTGTGTTTGGGGAAAGTTTCTCATAGAAGGAAGGTGATATTCGAACTGACTTTTCAAAGATGAGCAAATATTCTCCCTGTTCCCGGGGATTTTCTTTTTTTGAGGGGGGAGTGGAATGGAGGTGGAGGTTTTCTGCAGGGTAGGGAGAGCAGGTGCAAAGGAGCAGGGGTGGGAAGAGTTAAGATACTCAACATTGCTGGAGGTTTCATGCAAAAGGCAGTTAAGAGGGGACTGAGTGATGGTATAAAGTTAAAACAGGTAGGAAGGGCCACATCGTGAAGGAACTTGAACGCCAGGCTCAGAGTCAGATGTCACCTTATAGGAAATAGGGAGTGTCTGGTTTTAAGTAGGGATAAGACATGAGCTTTGCATTTGAGAATGATTGTTTCAGAAAGGTATTATTCATTGCAAACTCATCCTTAAAGTGGTATTTATAAATGACCTGTTCTTTGTCCCACAGTTAATGGCAGAAGCAGAACTTGACTCCATTTTGTTGGCCTAAACTTGAATCTCTTCACCCACGCCTCAGGTTTGAGTCACCTCTGTGAGATTTTCCCTGAAAAACTTGCTAGGCCCATCTGACCTCACTTGAGAGACCCAAAGGACTAGATTCAGGCCAGCACAGATATTGTTCCTTGGGCTTCCAGAAAGGAGTTAAAAAAAAAACCCCACTAGTTCCTTCATTTCTTAACAGAGGACTTTATTCATAGCAGGTTCATCTGTACAAAGCTAAACCAAAAGATCCATTGGGCATTTATTGATATTGAGTTCCAGAAAACATGGCTCTTGTCAGCTGAGAGAGAGAAAGCAGGAAGGAAGGAGGAAGAGGGCTCAACCATCTCTAAGATCCCTGTGGGAAGACTGTAACCACAGTCCATTCTTAGTGACCCATGGCAATGGTGGATTTGGAAGCCAAGTTACATGCTCTTGTTTTGGTTTGTTCCTTCGACATCACCTCATACCATGTCTGTTTTTGATAACAAAATGGAATTTCTTCTCTGTTTTTCTCTGTTTCCTGTCCCCTATACACAAGTGAGATTTCTACGAAACAGAAAGATGGCCTCAGGGAGAAAGAGGGATGAGAAAGAGCCTTGAACACCCAACTGATGGGGCTGAGCTTGTGAATCTTTGGTTGTTCGAGCCATTCAAGGCCCCCACCCACCCGCCTTAATGGTCACACCTGAGAAGTGCCTTTGTTTTCACTCCAGCAGGGAGAAACACTCGAGTCAAGAGGGCATGCACCACATGTCTAAAACACGAAACAGAAGAACCCAAAGTCTCTTAATTACCTGGAGTTTCATAGGAGAGGCACTTTTGGATAAGGGTTGTTTATGCCTTATTTGCACTTGGCTTCAACTTGGTGACATTCTGGACCATTAAAGAACTTGGTTTCAAGTTGACAGACTTGATACAAGTCCAGCCAAGTCTGTCTCGTAAATGAGAAACGCAAGGCCTATCAGAGAAGCCAGTGAATTACTATTATCACTGCTGATAAGGCTGAGACTCTGTGGTTTCTCTCAATGAAGAAAATGTGAATCATGACCCTTCCCAAAATGTCCTCTCAGACATTCAAAATCAATTGGCTATTAGTAATTTTTTTTTAAAGGATGGTTTAATATCCTCCCCTTCTTTCTAGAGTATTCCTATTAAAAATTAAAAATGTCTGATGGCATTAAACATCTTTGTTTTAACACACAGATCTTTCCAAAGATTGAGCGTCTGCAAGCCTGGGTGAAAAGCATCTTACCCTTAGGCCACAATTCCACAACAAACTCCCCCTTAAACATGGTGGCATTAAACATCTTACTTTTAACACACAGATCTTTCCAAAGATTGAGCATCTGCAAGCCTAGGTGAAAAGCATCTTACCCTTAGGCCACAATTCCACAACAAACTCCCCCTTACACGTGCATGTGCGCTTGCGCACGTGCACACAAACACACACACACACACACATACACACACACTTTGGCCTTCTAGCTCCTCCTGCTGGTGACTACTCAGCTCTACTTTTAACTTAATAATTTTGGGTCAACCAATCAATTTAGTTCTCTGAATAGTAACTTTAGAGAATATTTTATATTTGGATATTCGATCTTGGACCAAATGTCTAAATGAGGATAAAACTTGGGGATTAGAAAAGAGATTCCCCTTTCTTTTGCTCAGGCAGTGACTAGGTAAAGTCACAGCTTTTATATCAATATCTGTGTATTCACAATTCCTAAAGGCCAACTGATGTGTTCCACCTGGGTAGACTGGAAAAGGGAGACCTGAGGGAAGTTGTTTGAGCAGCTCCATGAGGCATTTCTCCTGTTGCTTCTTACCATGTTCTAGCGGGTGACCCTTGTTCCCTCTTCTAAGCCACTTAATGAATCACAATTACTTTGTTGAGCTGGAGCAGCAACTGGCAGGGATGATGATAGCAGTTGGCATACTGAGCGCTAAGCACTTTATATTCTTTATCTCATTTCTTCCTGACAACCACATAAGGTAGGCAATGCCGCTTTACAGCTGAGAAACTGAGGTTCAGGGAATTTAAGCCTATTTCCCAGAGTCATACATCTCTTAAGTGGTGGAAACCATGACTTGAACTGGGTCTGTCTGATCTTAAAGATTTTGTTGCTTTGTTACAAGTTCACAATCACTTGGGTTTCACTTGCTTTATGACAGCGATGTTGGGGGAGAGCAAATTGATGGGAAGAGAAAGGTGAGGGAAGAGGCTGCCAATGAAAATAGAAATACTATAGTGTGGAATGCTCTCAAGGAACTGTTTCGGCAAATTTGACACAACCGGTTAATGAAGGTCAATTCTATTTAAAAGCCCCTGATCAAAACTAACTGTCCATCACCTCATAAAAAAATAAATAACTGAAGATAAAATGTATGTCTTTACCCAGAAGTAGGCTGGCAGAAAACAATTCAAGCCTCACGACCGTCTACTTGGCCTCTTTCCTGGCCTGTCTCAATTTCTCAGCTGTCAAGTGGTAGAGAAGAATGTGCATTATTTGTCAAGTTCATATTTATCTGAGAAGGGACCAAAAAGTCTCAGAAAACCTCCTTTTGTGGTATATTCTGATCAGCAATTTAGTTAGATTATGAACATTTTTTTTCTCTTTGTATGATTTAAAAAATCGTAAAAATGGAATTCCTTAAAATAACATTCTAAAATGTGACAGTGACAAATATGGACATTGTTTTCCTTACTGTCTCACTCTAGCCTTACTTTCTTCCTGAAGGATTCAAATGCGCCTCAGAAGCACCATCAGGGGTGCTGTGAGGAGGACTAGCAGGAGCACTGAACAGGAAGGCAGAAGGCCAGGGGCTCCCCAGGGAACCTGGCCACCTTTTGCCATTACTTCAGCATCCACATGCTTCCAGATAAGACCCCAAGACACCAGTATCTTCTGTCTGGGGTACTGTCATGGCCTGACTCCCCCTGCTTGCCCTCTATCCCCACACACATTCCCTACACTTCAGCCTGAGAGATGATTCCAAAAGATACGTGTTATGCCTGAGGCTTCCTTAGTGTAAGACTCAGCTCTGGAACCTGGTGAACCTGGTTCCCGCACTGTCTGGTCTCTGCTTCTCCCCACCTTGTCTTTCCTTGTCCCAGGCCTTTCTCAAATATGCTTTCCCTCTTTCTTTCCTTTCTTTTTTTTTTTTTTTTTTTTTTTTTTTTTTTTTTTTTTTTTTCTTTCCTTTCTTCTTCTCTTTTCTCCTAACCTGAGAACATGCTTATTCCTTCTCCTGGTTATCTCTCTGCTTCCTTCAGATCTCAGAGCAATCTTACTTCCTCAAGGGGGTCTTCCCTGCTCTCTATCCAAAGTCACGTTGACTTGTTTTCCCCTTTCCTCTTCTAGAACATTTACAGATATTTGGTTTTTCCTTTCTAATAGCAGGGAACTCAGGGTCTAGGCTGAGAATGGCTGGTGTAGGTTCCAGAGAGCAGATTAAGCACAACTTTTCCCAACTCTGTATTCAGTGACCTCACATTAGTAGACTGTCATCAACCCATGGTGGGAGGACTTATACCACAGAAATTAGCATATGCTACAAAGCAGTTTTTAACTTTTCCCCCAGATAGCTGGTTGTTAAACATTTATGAGCACACCACTGGTTATTCCCACAAGCACTGAAGGTATCCCAGTTCCTCCCACAGAGCCTGGCTCATAACAGAATTCTATAAATATTAAATAAACATAAATTGAGACTTTCAGTGTGGCCATACTGTACTGTGCACTATATATATAATTTCTCATCTCGACAGTGAACTCATGAAGCTAGTATTGCATCCCTTATTTTTTGAATGGGGACATTTAGACTGAGCAAAGTAAATGATTTGCCCAGTGTCATGGACTCTGCTGAAGATCCCTCGAGCCTGTGCCCTGGTGCACTGCTCCAGCTTGTTGCCTCCTGCACTCGGCACTCAGCACCCACGCTGTCTTTAGCCTGGCTTGGGTCTCTAAATATGGACCGCAGCCTGTCTTTTCCCAAGATTTGTCTTTTCTGTATTCATTTGCCTGGTCCCTTGTCTCACAACCATAGTCAGTTAGCTGCCCACTCTCTGCCTGGATCAAGTGTCCAGCCTGTCCTCTGGAGGGGCCCTATCCTCAGCAGGTAGAGGACATGGCACAAGAGATGAGGGCTGGGAAGCTTTTGGAGCCCCATGCTTAGGACTCAGCAGTAGGGCAACCAACTCATTCTGGTTTAGCTGAAGCCAGGTAAACCAGGCACAAATGATAAATTATTAAGAATTTCAAGATGGTGTCCACAGAACATGGGACCCTTCTGAATGGGGGTCTCCCTGTGACTCCAATGTTCTCAAGCCCATGAAGCTGGACCTGGAGATAAATGATAACACTGATCATTCAAAGTTGTAAGGATTCAATGGTCCAAAGCATCAACAGCATTGAGCACGACACCTGCTCCAGAGATGATATTTAGAAGATGGTGATGATTGTTTCCCTGGTCTGATCCTGCTTCCTCCTGACTTGCTCAGCCTCTCCCAGAACAGACACCTGAATTCTTACCTTGACAGTAATGTGAATTCAGTAATCTTTTGTAAGTCACTTCAGCTTCTCTAGGCTCAGATTTTTCCCTCTATAAAACATGGGGATTGCAGGAAATCTCTAAAGAGCTTACCAGCTCTAAATCTGTTTCAGCCAACTCCGTGACATTTATACATATGAGCAAGGTCTTAATGTTCTTTTGAAAGCATTTTCTCCCTCCCTGGGTTCACTGAGATTCTATTTGGCCTTCAAGTTCCATTCATATCAAAGAATCTCTCCCTCCAAATCTGAATAAATCAAGTGTTCTTAAATTATTTCTCAAGTTCTTCTAATTCAAAAGTCAACCCATTTTACACCTGAGCAGTCTAAGGCTTCGGGCAGCTAAACACCTTGCCTGGAGCCATATAACGAGACGGAGAAGTGTAAGCATCAAACCCAAGTCCTCTACAATATTAAGTTTCCTTCCTGCCTAGGGAAACACCAGAGGGTACCTTTATAATTGTACTTTACAATTATTCTTTTGTAAAAAATTTCTTATAAAAATAAAGAGGTAGTAGAAAAAAAGTAACTTTCCATTTGGGCTCACTGGATGGTTTTTATTTATTTATTTATTTTTTCAGGTATGTCCCCATTTTTCTCAAACCCTGGACATCTGACTTAGGCTCAGGTTCATGATATCGCCAGTGGTTTCCATTTAGTAAGGACAAATGTTTCCTCCCTTCCCATTTGAGTGTAAGATCTCACACCCTTGCACCATGTTTCTGTGTTCTAGAAAGAATAAGCAGATGTTCCTTTAATGGCGCATCTTCTTAACATTTTGTTACCTCCTATCACAGCTGGTCTTTAGGGAATATGTAATCATTCCCTTAAAAGAAAAGGTTGGAAGGAGGGAAGGAATGTACTCAGCCATTTCTTGGGTCTGGTCCATGTGAACTCTCAGTAGACCTCTCCATGGGCATCTGATCATGTGCCAGGTGGCTGGAAATTTTTGAGATTTTCTCAAGGATGAGAGCTAAAGAAAAAAAAATTCTCTGTCTCTGGAAATCCTGTTGGTTCCTAAAATCATGCCCACTCTAGTCTGTGCTGGTCCTTTCACCAAGGGATCACTGGCTGGACAATGGATTCGGCTGAATTTTTGAGTGATTTATTTTTTAATCTGAGGTTGTACTTTTCATATGACTTGGCTCGAGGCCAGACAAAACATGCATTGTTTTAGTGGGAGTGAAGACTGTAATTTTATGCTCTTCCCTTAGTTTAATCCAACCTTTTTCTGCTGCAACGTTACTGAACTGACAGATGCTTCAGAGTCAGCTGGAAAGAGTTTTGGTGTCACCCTCAGAATTCAGTGAGATTTAGGGCAACAGGCCATTTTCTCCATTTCAAAGAGCTTAGAAAGCAGTCCAAAGCCTCAAATTCTAAGGAACTACGCTTTGCCAGCCAGTTTGAGTCAGCCTGCGAATGAGGTTTGTAAACTAAGGACACTTTCCAGTGGGCACTTTCTTCATTTTCTATAGGGGTGTATAATAATTTCTTTTCTAGAAAAAAATTCACATAAATCTGGGGCTGTTATGAATTTTCAACTGGCATCAGGTCACTTTAGAGCTTGGAGAAGCTCGGAGTGAAACGTGGGGTGGAGAGGCCTTTTTAGACCTAAACCGGAAAGCCTTACGCTTTCAAAAAAACCTCAATTTAGAATCTAGGTTTGCACCTACTTCAGAATTGGATACTTTCTGCTTCCTGCCCACTGTTTGGACATGGGGATGCTTCCTAGAGATTGCAGAGATTGGAGAGTTGCAGAGATCTAGCCATAGTTGTGTAGGTGGATGGAGCATTCCCTAAAGGGACAAAAAACTAGTGGGCAAAATCCTGTGTGTACAGAGAGGACAGTGATGAGAACTGGTGTGTCCAGAAGAGTTTGTGCTGTGGGGCCCCTCGCATGACCATGAGATTGTATAAACACTAATAACACGGGCAGTCATAATTTTCATGAACAGAAATTCAGAACAAGCTTTTAAGTTCTAGAACATTATTCTGGGCCTAACCTCCTTCAGGGCTAAGAACATCCTTAAATCAAACTGGATTGTTTATTTGGGAGGATGTCGGATGTCCTTAGGCCTCTTATTTTAGAGATCAGGAAATGGGTGCCCAGAAAGGTTAAGTGAGTTACTGAGGTTGTAAAAGGGAAGACTCTCTGTATAAACAACTTGATTTCCAGAGAACCTTTCCCATCCAGTTCAGTCAAGATGAAAAGGGGCCTCTTGCCTGCCCCACGCAGTCAGTGGGAGACAGCCGTCTTTCCTTTAAAAGCAAGTCCATTGTGTGCTAATCGGCCTTGTCCATTGTGGTCAGGCCTCGTCTTAGCTGCCCAGGATCTTTCTCTTGTGCAGGAGGGTTTACACTTTAGAGAAAGGGACAAATGTCTCAGTGAGCAGAAAAGGACAGTGAAATACCCCTGAGAGCCAGAAACCAAGATGCATATGCATTGATGGTCTAGATTTTGATAACTTGAGCTTACCTAGGGAAGACATTACATGACTGGTGAAGTGACTTGGCATATGATCCTGGTATGGAGCATAAATATTCTTCATTAATAAACGGATGTGCCTGCTTTCCCTAGCGGTTATGACCCTCTCTTTCAGTTCGTTGGGAAATTTGATGGAAAAAAAACATGTAATGAGGCACCTGGGTGGCTCAGTGGGTTAAGCCCCTGCCTTCAGCTCAGGTCATGATCTCAGGGTCCTGGGATCAAGCCCCACATCAGGCACCCTGCTCAGCAGGGAGCCTGCTTCCCCCTCTTCTCTGCCTGCCTCTCTGCCTACTTGTGATCGCTCTCTTTCTGTCAAATAAATAAATAAAATCTTTTTAAAAAACCATGTATATATCATGCTTTATCAGACATTTGTCTAGCACTTAGTTAATGAGGACACAACATCTCATGTCTTTCAAATGTCTGCTGTGTGAGGCATGTGTTCCCATTTTGACAGATAAAGAAATTAAAAGCACAGACAAGAATGACTTGCTCAAGGGCCAGTCATGAAATAGCAGATGAGAGGCTTGACCCTGGGACTTCTCATTCCAATTCAAAATTCTTTTGCCACCATATCATAATTCGATTTTTTCAGGTTGTGAGCAATTCTCTAGGAGCCAGGTGAGAGCTGACTTTACTCTTAGGCAGGTTAGAGCTTCTACTATCAATAACAACACAGTTTGCCTCACAGAATGAAACAACAGTAACGAGGAGAATTAGGCCTAAATCAAGTTGTATTAGAAGCAGGTGATATGTCAGATCTTATTACATAAAATAAATGTATTGGGAAAAATATCTTTTCTGATCATGTCCACACCGAGGGGGGAGGATCTATGTTCTAAATGTTCTTCTGTCTCTACCTATTGCTCTGGCTGACTTCACTCACCTGTGTTCTGAATACCAACCCTAAACATTGTGAGATCAAAGTGGAAGGATTGCCATTCCATATTTTAGTTTCTTTGAGATCCTGCTAAGTCCAGCTTTTGAAAATAATTTGAAAATGCATCACATTTCCCTACTCAATGGGAAAACATGAAATGAGCTAGTCCTTTTGAGGGATGAGACATATTATTCTATTTGTCTATCAGAAGGTAAAACAAAGCAGTAAGCCCCAGTCTTCAGGGAGGAACAGAATCTGAATGCTGACAATTTGGTCTGTTTAATCTTTTTAAGTTACAGAGAATCAAAACACCCCAAAAAAATACTCAGTTGCCCTCTCACAATGTCAGAGGATATGGTGTAACCTACTTCTGTCATTTGCTGAACAAGGACTGATGTGTGGTTGTGTGGGTAGGGGGATGGTGGATGATTGAAAACGCACTGCGGCAAGGTTCCTTCCAGTAGCAAGTCAAAGGAGCAGGAATAAACTTTGGAGGAAAAACAGAAATGGCTGCCAAAAAGTTGACCCTCGATTGTAATGTCACAAAAGCGCTTCTACGAAAGGTCTGGCCTTGCTGTTTTCAGAAGCATGAGCATTTGTCTGGAAAGAGGCTGTTCTTCAACTTTCACTCCAGCCTCCATCTGACCATCTCTGAATCTGTCCCGAAGGCAAGAATTAGGTAAGCTGCTTGACACCACACCACACCACGGCAGTGAGGGTGGTCTTTCCAAATGGGACAGCAGGCCAGAGGGTGAGATAGGACCCAGGGAAGACATCTGTTCCCTCAACCTGTTTTTCTGTCTGGTAGATGAAAACCTATCCTGCCTTACACAGCTGACAGAGAAGTAACATTCTACACCTTCCTTCAGGCTACTCATTCCTTGGAGTAGCAACTCCAGGTTTCTGGCAAGTCTTCTCACTCTTGAAACGGAGTCCCTCATGGTTCAGCTTCCTTCAGTGTAGCTGCTTGCTATTTACTAATAATCTGAGGCATTTTGGACACTGACATCATCCCCCTCACAACTCTGATCACTGCTCAGACCAAGATGGCAGCGTGTGCTCTCTGACAAGCCCTGCTTTATTTTGCTGACTCAGATTTCTCCAATCTTCCACCCTAGAGAACATGCTCCTTTCAAATACCCTCCTTCAGTTCATTCTGGGCCAGGAGCTAACAAATTCATCTTATTCTTTGATGATGAAGTCAGTAATATTACACAAGAAATGAACAAAGGTTGAGGAGGTTACAAAAAAAAATGGAGAACTAAAAAGCTAGAATTGATCTTCTACTGTGGACCGGGCTCCATACCAAGGTCTTCCACAAGGACCCTCACAGTTAAGCCTCAGGATGGCCCTTCAAGGTAGGTTTGGCTGTTGTGTTTTTGCAGGTGGGTAAATGGAGCCTCGGGTCCACTGTGAATGGAGGACCTGCAGTTTAGTGTCTTGCTGATTCTAAGGCCACAGGACTACTCATGGAGGGCAGGGGGTGCCCAGCGATGGGGAAGCGTTCCATCCCAAAGGTAAATCCTATTCCTGCCTCTTTTTTTGGTGGATGCTGCTCCCCTTGCAGCCATAGGAATGTAGCTCCGCATGTAATTCCCAGAACACACCCAGGGAGAAGCTGGTTTGAGATAGAAAGAGTAATCTGAGCTATAGCCCTGCTCAATCCTGGCAGTCATGGTGGCCAGAAACACTGTTACTTGTAAGATTTTATCAGGCTCTCTCACTAGAATATCAACAGTTCTATTTTCACCCTGGATTCTCCCCAAATGTTCCAAGTATTATTCCCATTCTAGATAGAGAAACCCATGTCCTGAGAACAATGAAGCAATGAAAGCTCAACCATTTTTTTAGCTTTTAGGAAACACATGGGTCTCCCTTCCTGTCACTTTCTGGCATATCTCTCTTCTTCTAGACTGTCTTCCAGACAGGCCCTGGCTAGGATGCCGGCCTTCAAAGTGGAAAGCGCTACAGCGGAAAACAGGGAGGCTAGGAAGGGCATATTCTCCCTTGATTCCAGTGGGTGGAACCCATCCCCAGGGAGTGACCATGCCAGGCCCAGGTGTGCAGCTGACCAGGCTGTCAAGACCTGCCTCTCTGCAGGATGGAGAATGTGGGTATGCATGGGTGGGGTGCAGAGAGAATTCAGTGACCCTGTCCTTGTGGCCACCTCCATCATAGAACTGAATTCCCTCAATTACTACTTTTAAAGCCTCTGTTTCCCCACTAGACTGTGAGTTTCTTGAGAATAGGGTCTGCTTCTCCTAATGTCCATGCTTAGCGGGCAGCAGAGTTTGTTAGCATGTAGTAATTTTTCAGTAACTATATCTTGGACAAACAGAGGCAGAAACATGGCTACCTCCTATTGCTCACGCTTTTTGCTCTTACTGCTGAGATCATGAACTGCCCTATTCCGTTAAGATGTCAGGATCCCACGCTCCCGCTGCTCACCAGCCTCTCCTCACATTGTGCTGGACTTCCCCCTCTGACCTGTCCCCACATCAGGGCTGACCCCAGGGAATAGAAATAAGGAACCTGGCAGACAGAACCATATGAATGAGCATTATGAGTAGGGTTGGGGGTGGGGAGAGACTGGTTTGAATTAGAGTTTTCCGGGGTTTGAAGGGGGGACTGTGTGAGTGACACACAGCAGCTGTTTCCACTTAAAATTGATTAGCAAGTATCACTACAAATGAACTCAGAATTTAAAACAAAACTCCATGGAAACGAATCATTCTAAATCATTCTAAACTGGTCGAAGGAAAGAATTTCTCCAGCTGAAGACCAAAAAACTCTCCTTTAGTCCTGCTTTTCCCCACTGGCCAGCCCGCCTGGAACCGCACATCACAGAGATGAAATGCATCCCAGTTCTGTCCTGCTGGCTGCTGGTCACTAATTTTAACTGGCCCCAAGCAAATGCCCCAGCACTGTCTGCAAGGCTGGAAGTAGAATGTCGCCTGAGACAGAGACAGCCAGGATAGCTTTCTTCTGCTTTGGGGCAAGAGCCGCATTCTTGGGGATTAACCTCCACACAGCCCTTGGGACTCTCCGAATTGGTCTACCATGGCACTCAAAAGTGAGTAGCTGATAAGCTGGTGGGCAGTACTATTCCCATTAGCTTTTTAGCACCAGAAAAGTTAAATATAAAATACTGTTGGTTTTCCAAAATGTTCTCATTAGAGAATTAAGAGTTTAATTCACAGAAACAAATAACCCCAAGGTATGACACTCAAGGAGATTTCAGAGAATCCTGTGGTTATTAATGACCATACAATGAGCAGTCTTAGTAGAAAGCCTGATAGAGGAGGCAAATCAAATAAGGAAAATCAATTTTTGAGAATAAATTAAATTTAAAATGCGTCAGTTATAGGCCTCAGCAAAGACAAGTTATAGTACATCTTCTGGTCATGTAACTAATGGAAGTCACATTTTCTTCTCATTATACTGGGCACATATTACCAAGCTCTGATCTCTCTAAAATTAGATCTTTGCAAAGATATAGTTGGCTCATCCTGACAGGGGCTGATGGGTGGTGAGAGCCTCCAGCAGCAACACACTCCCATCTGGGAAGATTCTGTTCTGTTCAGTTCTATAAAGCCTCTTTGTGTTTCAAGAGTTGATGGATTGCTACATGGCATACAACAAAACTCAGCGGTCCATTCTCTTTCCAGTGCTGCTTAGCACACAGAGTAAGTACATGGCTGGCCCTAGCCAAACATCCATGTCATCTCTGGCAAGAGTTGAAAGATGCCACTTAGTCACTTTCCTACCTAGTTTTGTTTAAAACCATGTGTAAGCATCACGGTGCAAGAACCACAAGAGAAAAAAGACCTAGGGGGTTGCCTGACCTTTGGTCAAGGAGACTTGATGACACCTACTTATTGTCTATACCAATTTTAGTCTTTTGCATTATCTTCTTTAACTGGAAGAAGACCCCCTTGGGCAGAGTTAAAATAAACTGAGTGTTTAATGCTTCTCTGGGGGAATGCGAAAGTGTGCATTCATTGTGTCCTGGTAGAACAAACATGATCCCTTGGCCCTGTGCTGTGGAAGGTACAGGAGAAGACAGTCTTGGATCTAGATAGAGAGAAAAGACATCATGGCAGCCAGGAAGGGTCTTTGGCTGGTGAAAAGAAATCACGAGGCAGAGAGGGAGGATGACACCGAAATGTTCCCTTGCCCAAAGCTATATCTAGAGGGTTCTGGGATATGTCTCTGAGTTTCTGAGTAGGCGAGGTTGGATTATTTTTGGCTGAGGATCAAGTCAAAATTGAGAGATGTTGGGTTTGGGGGAGTTGGAGGGTTTGAAGTTAAGCTATGAGGAGGAAATGATGCATTGCTGAAATTACACAAGTGAAAACATGCCCCCCATCTTTAGATATTGAAAACCACTTGCCACTCTCAAGACCACAAGGACCTTTGGGCAAGGGGGTGGCCAGCTTTACTTTATTGATTATTCCACTCAACTTTCATGATATGCAATTACTACATGTCAAGGGATAGAAACTTAATTATGACATAGTCTCTGCCCTCAAAGTTGCTCCTATTCTAGTGTGGGGGATAGAAAGTAAACAGGCAACTTTTGTTCCCTGTGTTCAGTGAGAGGAGCTAGATAGGAATCCCTGGGAGTAAAGGGGAAAGCAGTTATTGCCAAATAGGAGAGGCAAAAGGACCTCTCCTATGTTGCACAGCTTCTCCTAAGGGCTGGTCTATAGCAAAGTGCCAAGCAGACAGTGTTCCACACAGTGACTGCCTTGGAGATGTGCCTTTAAGATGGCATGGACATTGGTGCCACATGCTATTAGGAAAATAATTGGTGTCAGCCCTCTGCCTTGGGTCTGCACTCCCTGCTGGATAACCCTGTCTTCACTCTGCCTCTGCCTTACAACCAGGCAGAAGGCCTGGGTTCTTTCCCTCCCTACATCGCTGACAGAGGTGCCTTGCTTCAGAAAACCTGTGGGATATGGATTTCCCCGGGAAGACAGGGGAATGAATACCCATTCTTGGGTCTAATCTTTCCCCTTGACCCAAAACTTCCCCCAAACATGTCTCAAAAAAACCTTCCTGAGACTTAAGCCTTCTGCCTCACCCACTAACTTCCAGTTCTCAAAGACTGAAATAGGGTGAACAACCTGGTGTATTTGAGGGGGCGTTTCTGTGTCAGAGGTATATGGGATCAGGAGATAACCACCTTCGTAGATTGCTCTGTGTGAAGAGGAGTGAAACAGAGTTCTTCTTAAAAAAAAAAAAAATTAAAATTAAAAATTTAAAAAAGAGAAGGAAAGAAAGAGGGAAGGAAAAGAAGAGAGAAAATACCTGCTAGACCCTATCTCAGGCTTATAAATGGGAAGTAATGCATTCTGGACATTCGATAAAACCCTGACTATCTGACAAGGATCAAACACGGAATGGTGGGGAAAGTCAGCTCTGCCAGAATCAGCAGGATAAAATGGACACACCAGGGAAGGAGTAGAGAAGGAAGATATAGACAATATTAAGAGAAAATTCATGTTGAATACTGAAAGCTTTTTACAAGTGTTACACCACGTAATTCTCCCAACAACTCTCCCAGAAGGAGTTATCTTTATTTCCATTTCAAAGATGAGCAAACTGAGGCTCAGAGAGTTCAAGTGACTTGCACGGGCCCAGTATCACACAAATACCAAGTGGTGGGTGCAGGATTCAATCTTAGTCTGACCCTAGGGTTGTCATGAGGATGAAATACATTAATACTCGCAAAGTGCTCGGAACAAGGGCCCGAGACAGAGCCAACACTCAGTTAAGTGTTGGCCATCATTACTAACGCAGATAAATCTCGCCTTCAGATCCCTTCTAAGAAAAAAACAAATGATCTCCCCTCAAATAACCAACCTAATGCAGATCCCTCGGTGATTAAAGCCACTAATTATCTGCTTCTAAAGGAGAAAAGAAATGAGGCAGGAACTTGCGGGCCGCCTCTGTCCAGCCAGGCATCAGGCTCGCAGGGAAATGAGAACATGGTGTGCCTTGCTAGGTGGCCCTTCTTAGAGCCAGGCTCCTGCCTCAGCAGCTTGCTACTCATGGAGAACTCAGCGAGGCTCTTCCTGAGCCTGTGGCTGGGAGACCTCCTACTCCGTTTGCCTTTTGCTTTTCTCTAGGTTTGGATATCTCAGTGTTACCAGATTAAAAGACTTTCCTTAGTCAGAATCCTCCTGATTCCCACACCAGCAGGAGGGTGTGAGGTCTTTGGTGGGGGTTGATAGATGAAATTCAGTGAACCACACTTCCCACCAGTTTCTTCCAAGAAATAACACCCTGGGCACCGGAGAAAATAGACATCTATTTTCTTTCTCTTAAAGAAAGCTGTATGTATAAAATTTATTATTTATTTCTAGAGATTTAAAATGTCCTGTGTTCCATTTTCTTCTTTCTCTCTCCATCCCAATCTCTTTGTAGACCTTTGCCACCCAAAAGGATTTGTAGCAATGGGGCTGGAGGTTGATATATAGTCGCCTATGTTTTTAGTGTTGCTTGTTTTGTTTTCTTTTTCACTTTTTCTCAATCTACTTTGAAAAACTACCCCTAAGATTGTTGCACCATTGACTAATAAATGCTCCTAAATGCATTTCACCCCTCTTTCAACAAATCAAGACTGGATTTTTCCAAAGGGAAGATGAGAAATAAATTAAAACCATATTAAGAAGAAGCTGTCATTACTGCAATTTTTAGAATAAGATAAGCAAGCAATTTTGTGTTATTTCTTTGAGGAACTCAAAGTAACATTCAATTAACCCTGTGAAGTAAATATGAGAGAAATGTTATTAGGAGCATTTTTCTCGTGAGAAAACAACATGGAGAGGAAGAGTGGTTTGCTTCTTCAGAATACACAATGCAGTCAAGCAGGACTGGTAACTACACACAGACCTTGCAATTAGCCAGTAAATGTAATAGCCAGCTGTCTAGAAGCATGCATTGGATCAACTCAAACAAAATGACCATTAGTCACAAGTGGCTGCCCTTTATGGGGTAGGAACTCTGGACTTGCCAGAGTCCCTAGCAGTTCTCGCTGACATGGGGTGGTGTCTTGATTGTCACTCCTGTCTTTACTCAGCCTGCAATACCCAGTTACATTGCCTGCTTGAGGGTAAGATATCAGACATGCCATCTACCCAAGCGTAGTTGTTGCCGGGGTTCTTGGGACTAGCTGCATGGGACAGAGGCAGGACAAAGGGAACAAGAGACGATGGGAGATGCTAGGATGAATCGAAGCCTTCCTGGGAGAGAGACACTTGAGCTTGGCCTTGCTACACAGAGACCGACGAGGTGGAGAGGGAAGCGGGAAGTTGACAAAGAAGGCACAGATGGTGACGCCACTAAATTAAGGAGTTTGCAGAGGAAGGCTGGTTTTCCATTATCTTCTGGTTTCTTATGTCACTTGCTCTGGGCTCTGGCAAGGCCTCTTATCTTGACCTCAATTTCTCACAATAAATAACTTTGATTTCTTATAATAACTGTCAAACGAAAATAAAATATCCACTATGTAAAGGTAATGGAAATGGACATAAATGGGAGCTCTTGAAATGGCATCTAATAAAACAGGAGCTCGCTCATTGCAGAACTGATCAGTGGCTAGGCATCCTGGAGCCCACGTCTGTGCTATGTGAATTGCTGGAGAAGATGAGATGCAGTCTTAAAAGCAGTTGAGAATAAATGCAAAAGAGTGACTGCAGTCCCCGAGGCAGGCCCTGGGCAGCGGAGGGCAGAGGCCTCCTTGGCTCTCTCTTTGGGTATCCTGTGAGTTCCCTTTTTGACCTTGTCAAAACCACTTTGGCCGTTGCCTCATGTTTCCCATCTGCAAACAGTAGCTAATGAATGCTATCTACCCACAGGTTGTGGGTAGATTAATTAGTTCATGTTTGCCAAGTACTTTGAAGATCAGAGCTCTACCTACTGCAAAAGCTTTGTATTGCTGTTCCTGAGGAGTCATTCCCTTAGAAAGAGAGGCCATCTCACAGTGCAGGGGCTGCTCTCCATCTAATGGGATAAAATCTTCCCCCGTGTTTTTATCTGTCAGAAGAAAGCGGTTTGTTTAATTAGCAGGCAGTGTTTTTTTTTTTTTTTTTTTGGAAACAGCTTCTGTAAATTAGCAAAGAGGCTACAACTCCCAGCGTATTATTATCATTTGTCTTCCCCCCCCAGCTGACATTTGCAGTCTGTTGCAAGTCACAGATTCCTAAAGGATAGATGTACTGGGGAGAAAGCTAAGTGGCAACAGTGACAAGCCACTACGGATTTCGGCTGAAATTGAAATTTAAACCTGGCAAGAAACATCTGCGAGATTTTCAGGGCAGAACGGTAGCAGGCAGGGCACAAGCCTAGAGGGACGATGGGTAAATGCCTTTCCCTTTTGTGTTTCTAGTTTTCTGACTCTGAAGTGGGTTGGTAGTCCTCGGCTATCCCCTTGCTTTCCTGGCATATTGTATGGGCTGGTGCTGTCACCTGCCCATGTCCACCGCTTCAAGATCTCTATACACATGAGCTGTTTGCCCATTGGAGGTCCACTTGGTTCGCTGCCACCTGGATGGCCACATTGGAGCTGCTGGGGGGATGGGTTTTACCACTCTCCAAAGTTATTTTCCTTTTTTACTTGTTCATACGTTGTTTCTCTTCACTCCACTGGAATCTCCACAAGGCCAGGCATCTTGTCCACCTTATTCACCATGGTATCTTTCGTATCCTCAGTATGGTATCCTGAGGCTGGCCTGGTGCATAGTAGTTGCTCAATTAATACTGCTTGAACGAATTACTGCCCATCTTCTCTACACTATAACTGCAATGACAACAAACATCAGTTTAGAAGAGGAAGTTTCTGTTCCTGAATAGTTGAATCGTGTTCCGCAAAAAGATACACTCAAGTTCTAATCCCTGGTACTTGTGAATGTGACCTTATCTGGAAATAGGTTCCTTGCGGATATAATCAAGTTAAGACGAGGTCATACCAAATTAGGGTGGGCTGTAATTCCAATGACTGATGTGTATATAAGAGGGAAATCTCTACATAGAGACACAGAAAATGGGAGAAAGATGATGTGAAGGCAAAGTCAGAGATTGAAGCGTCATTCAATGAAGATTGATGCTTCATTCGAATGAAGCATCTCCAAGCCAAGGAATGCCAAAGATGAACTGAGAGCAACCACCAGAAGCTAGAAGAGGCAGGGAAGGATTCTTCCTTAGAGGAAGCATGACCCTGCTGATGCTTTGATTCCAAACATCTGGCCTTCAGAACTGTGGAAGAATAAAGTTCTGTTGTTTTAAGCCACCCAATTTGGGGTACTTTGTTACATCAACCCTGGGAAACTAGTATGTAAATGTTATTAGAGATCAACCAGAGACCCTTTGGGAAATGAGACGAGAAACCTCCTTACCTTCACTTCAGTTTAGTGTACTTATTGCTTCCACTGAAGAGCAAAGCAGTATGTTTTTAATCAGATCAGATTTGTCAGAGGTGTAGCAGATAAGGATAGGAAGCGAGGGGAGTGTGTGCCCTTCCCTTGTGCCAAGGAGTCCTCTGATATTTGCTAGCCTGTCTGGTCCTTGAATATGGCTGCCTTCAGTCCTTCACATTCCAGAAGGTGTTTCTCCCACAGTTGGCTTCACTTGGCATGTCCAGCTATTTATTCTTTGGCTGCCCTCATTCTGGAACTTCTCGTTCTTACTTTATGTGCTCTGTGTTTCCTGTTTCCAGAGAGACCAAGGGGTCTGCCATTGGCACTGGGGTTTGTACATCAGGTGGTTTCAGGACATTTCCTTAATTTTAATCGGTAAGGCCCAAGGAGTCAGCTGAAATAGTGCATACATTGCTCTGATGTATATTCTTTTTTGTAGCTAAGGAATATTTACAAATCCAATTCAAATATTTTTGGAATGTCAATGGTTCTTGATTCTGAATTTCAGCTTTTTTATTCTGAATTTTAGCTCCTTAGGAAGACTCAGCTTACCCTGGAGCAGTAATTTGTTTAGGTGACAGATCCTCTGAGAGTCTGATGATGTTATGGAGTCTCTCCCCATACAGGTGAACATCCATGCAACACCTTGATGATGCCTTTCAGCTCTGAAGTCCACATCAGGAACCTGAGCTCTGCCTTAGGTGAATCACCTTCTCCCTCATCTCAACTTGTCAACAGGAGAAGCCTCTTGACCCTTCCAATGACTTCTCAGAAGAGTAAAGGGGGTTCAAGGAGTCCTGGCCTCCAGGTTTTGTGAAGACAGTAGACCTGACCTTTTGGTTGATCTCATCTGTCTTTTCCCTTAATTTACAAAGTTTGCCAGTGTGATGGTTAATTTTATGGGCTATACGGTGCTCAGATATCTGGTCAAACATTATTTTGGGTATGTCTGTGAGAGTATTTCTGGATGACATTAACATTTGAATATAGAAAAATGAGTAAAGCAGAATGCCCTGCCCAGTGTGGACAGGCTCCAACCAATCAGTTTGAAAGCCCGAATAGGACAAAAATGCTGAACCTCCCGGAAATAGGAGGAAATTCCTCCTGCCTGACTGCCTTTGAGTTGATCTTTCTGCAGCTTTGGACTTGAACTGAAGCACTTCATGGGTCTTGATCCTACTGGCCTTCAGACTAGAATTTATACCATCAGGTTTCTTGGGTCTCCAGGTCGCTGACTACAGATTTTGAGACTTCTCAACCTCCATAACCATGTGAGCCAATATATAAAATAAATCTTTTTATATATAGGTCCTATTTATTCTGTTTCTCTGAAGATCCCTGAGTAATAAAACCAGGTAAAGAGGAGGCAGGACCTGTACCTCTTTTTGCCTGTGAACTCATTCTTCCTTGGTGGATCTGGGCCTTTCTTTTTTAGTGTCTTTAAGCCAGACATTCCAAGGGTTACTTTTAAGCCATTTATTAGGACAAAATAGGATACCTACAGATTAAAAGGAAAAAAAGAAGTCCACCAGACCAGAGTGTCTGGCATGATGTTCACTTAATAGTTATCATAAAAGATGGTCCTATTTGCTTTGTTTCCAGCATATGGCTCCATTTGTAATACACATGCACCTTGAGGATATTGACATTTTATTTTATTTTATTTTATTTTAAGATTTTATTTATTTATTTGACAGAGAGAAATCACAAGTAGATGGAGAGGCAGGCAGAGAGAGAGAGGGAAGCAGGCTCTCTGCTGAGCAGAGAGCCCGATGCGGGACTCAATCCCAGGACTCTGAGATCATGACCTGAGCCGAAGGCAGCGGCCTAA